>NC_034596.1:14909726-14941502 GCF_900095145.1 Mus pahari
TATATGTTTGTGTGTGTCTCTATGTGTATGTGTCTCTCTCTATGTGTCTGTGTGTATCTCTCTCTCTCTCTCTCTCTCTCTCTCTCTCTCTCTCTCTCTGTGTGTGTGTGTGTGTGTGTGTGTGTGTGTGTGTGTGTGTGGTGCTAGAGTGAGAAAGGAAAGCAAAGAAGCAGGGGAAGATGTAATACGATGCCACCCCAGTCCCCAGCTTCTCCTAAACTCCATCAACAGATTCACTGTCCCAAGGATAGCGTCTCACTGTGATTTATTAACTGGATAGATGCTTCATGCACATTTACTCCCTATTATAACTCATAGAAGATTATCTTCTGTAGTTCTAGAGACCTAGCTCAGGTCCTAGTACCTTCCACAAACATTCTACAGCTAAGCAATTTCTCAAGTATTTAGAAATTACATAAAAATTAATAAAAACAATTTAGGGGCCTTGAACAAGCAGAAACAACAGCGAGGGTCAGAGGAAGCATATTCTGTTTCCTTATGGTTTTTCCCCTTGCTGAGAGAGGGTGGGACTTGCTTTGAGGATCTTCCTTGACCCCTTAGAAATATCTAAGCCAGAAAACAAAAGTTCAAACGTGAAGGAAATTCATGGTTCTTCGAAGACAGAGGTGCACACCCATCCAGGAATGAAGATGGGACAGCTGTCAGGGGTGAGGGAGCAGGATTCAAATAGGGTGTCTGGCCTTGCCCTGGAACCAGGAACCTTTAAACAAGTCTTATGGGCCACCAAGAAAAGAAAAGCTAGAAACCTGGGTCCAGCAGCAAGAAGGGCTGTTCCCTGAGAGGATCCCCAGCCAGGTCAAAGTAGAGCAAGAACTGAAGTAATAAACCAGAACTCCAGGAAGCAGCCAACCAAGACAGTCTACCTCACAAATGCTGCCATCAAGGGCAAGCGGAGTGCAGCAAGCCAGGAATAAACATTCCTTGCCTCTTACCCCCACATCAAAGCTAAATCATTTCAAATAATATTTTTACATTAGCACACACTTGGAAAAAATGGAAACAAACTCAAAAAAAATCTGCATAAGTTTTCAAATAAAACATGAAACTTCAAAGAAAGCTCTCACTTTAGGCAAGATCCAGCCAGTAGGTTTACAAGGAGAGATTTCCAAAATGAAATCTGAGACGTAAGATGTGGGTGGTGGGTAGCCAGGCCAGAACTCAGTGGAGGGCCAGTCTGGAACAAGAGTCAGATCCCCACAGAAAAGGACATAAGGACACCTGGCCGTTGGCCAACCCAACCACAGGAGACACAGTTGCCCAGATTTGGAAAGTCATGCCCCAAGCAAGGGACACCTTCATAGCCCACCCAAGCATCGCCCCATCTGAGTCCCAGCTGATTGCCTGTTCTTTGGCCACACCCACTTCCTCTGGCTGTCTCTCTCCAGCTGATACACACCCACACCCCTGTGTGACCAGGTCAGAGAGGATCTCAGCAGGTGTGGCCTTCCAGGAGCTCTGAAGTTGCACCTTTCAGGGGGAAGAAGCAGACTCCAAGGAGACAGGGAGCGAAGGGTGTTCGAAGCATAGAAGCAAAGACAAGAAGATTTTTCTCAGCCACCACTGGCTTTCCAGGGCAGCTAGAGACTGACAAAATGGAACCTGCTAGGGTCCCACTGTGGGCAAGAACAAGGGCCGCAGAGCACCCAGGGTGTGATCTAAACCTGTGCACATCCAGTCAAGAAAATCAATGAAGGCTGAAGAGAGGAAATAATGGTCAGTCAGGGGTCAGCATCCCACAGACCTATAACCCAACTCTCTCAACGCTTGACACAGCTCAGCATCCACTGCCCAGAGTTCTACTCCACAGGACTGCGGTCAAGGGAGCTATAATTAAAAGCAGACTTCTGTCCCAACAAGGTTCATTTTCATAAAAAAAAAAAATAAACAAACCTTGTTCAGCCATTGCTAAGTCCCACAATATCCCTGTATGCTGCCTCCCAGCAAGGTATGAGGCCAAGAAGCCAAGCCAAGCCGTGCTACTTTGTCGCTATTGGTGTGAGTATGCTCTGTGACGTCTGCCCAGTGACAGAAACTGCCTGATGACTCACTTCACAGGGGTCCCTATCATTAAGTCATCCGTGGCCATATTTTTAAAAAAACAAAAACAAAAAAAAAACAAACAAACAAAAAACCAGACTCCTACAATAAAGTGACTTTGGACCTGAAATCCTGATTTCGAAATGTGCCCATCACCTTCTTAATCAGACCCCTCACCACAGTATTCCTCTGGACCTGAAGGTCCCAAGTCTATCTCCTCTATCCCACAAGGGTCAACCAGTTCACTTCACCTCTACTGTTTCAGCTTCCACCACCTCTGCCCTGCTTCTCCAGGCTCCACTCCATTACCTTGTGTGCTCTCCTGTGCTGTCCCTTTGTCTAGGTCACCTCTGCAAGTGCCCACTGTCCTCATGACTGTCCCACCCAGTGTACTTCTCCCCACTGCTAATGGTCTGGGTCCTTGTCAGCAGATGCTGCTGGGATGCTGCTGTTTTGGCTGGAGGAATCTTAGCCTGAGTTAAGCTTTATTGGCATCTCTTTGAAGCCACTGAGATGATACTGTGACATCTGAATTTTGCATCCAGATCAGCATTCTTGAGAGAGCAAGATGACCTGATTTTTCTTCCCCACTGAGTGTTGTGATGAGTCTACAGAACAGCTGTGCCTCCCCACAGCATACACAGTGGTGGCCTCCTTTCTGGGGGATGGGGGACATTCATTTCTAACGAAGCATAGAACAGTAAGGCAGAGAATTGAATTGGAAGCCTTAAGGGAAAGCTATGAATGAGAACTGGAAGTAGCTGATCATGGGTGAGCCTGAGACTCCACAGTCCATGCCCCCCATTATTTTATAGAGAAAAAAATGACAGGAGAGGGAATGGAGGGCTGGGGACAGTCTCAGGTAATTGATGCTTCAGGTGACCTTTGCTGATATCAGAGAAGTAAAGATGGAATGATATAAATAATGTTCTCATGTAGTCTCAAAAAACATAAAAATTTAAATTAGAAGTATAAATAAAATATCCATTCTTTTGTCTCAGTTCCTCCTAAATAACATATTATGTGTTTGAAATATAGCCAGGAATACTACATGAATTTCAAACATACCACAGGCCAAGTGTGGACAGTTAACAATGGAGAAGAGAGAGAATACAAGATATAAAAATGAATAATGCCGTTAAAAGACAAAACCAGCATCAAATATAAACAAGCTAAGTCCAAATAACGGAGGGAGAAATAGGCCCACATCCATCAGCCTAGTGGTCCCAGACTGAGCATTGAGATTGTGGAATTGAAGGACCAGTTGTGAATATCACCTTTGAGGGGAGGGAGGAGCAAGCCCACACACTATTGTACAAGTACGTGGGCGCATCCTGCCTAGCAGGGTGCTAGCGTAGCTCCCAGGGATCACAGCTGAGTGAGACCACTGATGGCTCTTCTTACTCCGCAGCCTACATAACACCTTCTAGTGCCATGGAAGCTAACCAGAAGGGAGGAAGCTTCTAGCTCAGCTCCAGCTTGATGTTTCTATGTCCTGAATAGAGTGTTCATTCCCTTCAGCAATAAGATCTCCTCATCCAGAGACAGTGGGCAACATGGGGCATTGCCAATAGACTGCATTGTGGGCCTTGAGGGCCTCCCTGATCAACAACTCATAATCATGCTGAAGCTATGAATTTTGTTTAATAACTGATGGCAGCAGCATTTAATCCAGCAGAGTCCTTCCCTGCACTCTTTTTGTTGTTACTGTTGTTGTTTGTTGTTGTTGTTGTTGTTATATTTTTAATTTGCTTTCAAAAAAAGCAGTTTGCATATGGATTTTCAGAACATGTTTGCCAGCTGTGCTAGCCAGACTTCCATCACTATGACAAAATGCCTGAGATATCAACTTAAAAAGAAGGAAGGTTTCTTATGGCTCACAGTTTCCACAGTTTAAATCCATAGTCTCTTTGTTCCACCACTAGAGGCCTGTGGCAAGGCAGCACATCATAGTCATGGGAATATTACTGAGACAAAGAAGTTCTTTACATGTCTAAGATGGACAGAGAGACAGAGACACAGACAGAGAGAAGCCAGAACCAACATATACCTTTTAGAGGCACATCTGCTTCCCTTAGCAGGGAAAAGGGGGCAGCAGAAAAAAAATGCTATTTTGCAAGCTAATTAAAAATATTAGTTAATAACAACAACAAATAGAGTTTGCTGGGAAGTACTGTGCTGTGCATGGGTAGAAAGGTGACCCTCCAGTGGCCACTTCCTCCAACCAGGCTGTATTTCCATTTTCTAAGAGCTCGCCTGTGATGTAATCAGTTGATGGAGTGGGTGTCATTGTGTTCCAGTCATGACTCAGCTAGATACCAAACCTTCTGTACACAAACCTTTTGTAAAAGATTTATGTTTTGGCAGCAGTGTGTAGCAGTGATGGTACAGAGCTTTAATCTCAGCTCTAGGGAGACAGAGGCAGGCAGATCTCTGAGTTCAAGGCTAAGATGGTCTACACAGGTCTACACAGCCTGGTTCCAGGCCAGCCAGGGCTACACAGAAAAATCCTGTCTCAAAAAGCAAAAAACAAAAACAAAAAGATTTATTTTTATTCAGACGGATGGATGGTTGGATGGATGGATGGATGGATGGATGTGTGTGTGTGTGTGTGTGTGTGTGTGTGTGTGTGTGTGTGTCATGTGCAGGGGTACTCACAAAGGACAGAAGAGGGTATCAGATCTCCTAGAGTTATAAACCATGTGAGTGCCAGGGATTGAACTTACTTCTGCATCAGCAGCAAGCAGTTGTAGCCTCTGAGCCATGTCTCAAGCCCTCCCGTAGACCGTTTTCTATCCAGACTTTAACACAGGCATTTGGCATGGTTCCCAATGCAGAGTAGACAACCCCCTTCACATATGCTGAGTGAACAAATGGGTACGAGAATCATAAATTACAGTTAATAGCACAATAATGCAAGTGAGAAAGGGAGGCCCTAAGAATGCAGGACAGGGGCCTCCCATCCACTAGGAGTGTCAGGGGGATGTGAACAGCAGAGCTGCACTTGGGCAATGGTCTCAGAAAGAAGCTGTGATACAGTTAAGCAAAGCCAGCTTCACCTCTGCCTCCCTCTGCCCCTCGGTGTCAGAATTCAAAGTGTGTGCCACCACACCCAGCCTCTCTTTTAGTCGCTCTTTCTACAAAGCCACTAGTACCACTTTGGTGGTCCCACACTCGGGACCTTTTTGAGTTCTAATTACCTCCCAAGGCTATGCCTATGGTATGACAAAGTATAAAATTGAAGGTATGCCTCCAATACATGAGCCTTGGGCAACATGTCAAACTGTAGCAACTAGTTTTCCACTTTGCTCTGGGGTCCACAGCCTCGGAAACTGATCCTGCAAATAAGACTGACTTGATGACGAAGGATGTAGAGAAGAGACAGTATATTCGGAGTCCTGAAAGAAGCTGGATTCTGCCCATGTTCAGACCGTTCGAGCCAGACTCAGCCCAATGAGAAGAGGTTTTTCTCTCTCACCCTGTGCATATTAGACTATTTATAAATGTTCAGCATTTTAGAGACCAGAAAAGTCTACATTTCCAAGCATTTTTTTCTGTTTGTCTTCAAATTTCTATGAGTCACATTATATCCATTTTCTCCAGCTTCACATATACTAGAATGACCTTTTATGCCTCCCTAGAAGGCCCATGCTGTAGCCAAGAAGTTCTCAAGCTTGCTTAGAGCATGAAGGGCTTAAAGAAAAGGAGACAAATTTTGAGTTTGACTCAAGAAAGCTTGATTTAAGTTTCAAAAGGTGTGATTATAGTTCACAGCCCTAATTCTCCCTGTCTAAGATGGGGATCCAGCTTGGATGGGTCTAAAAAACCATCCCGATGTCCCCACAGTAGTATGGTCTTTCAAGGAGGGACTTCTGCTCCCAAGAAGAAGACAGTGCCTTATTTGTCCACCAAAAGCTAGAAACTGAGGCTGGAGACAGGACTTTGTGGTTAAGAGCACTTGCTGTGTGGCCATGAGGACAAGAGTTTGGGTCCCAGCCCCTAAAACAAGGTGGGCACTGAGTCTTTGCACCCGGAACTCCAACACTACAAAGGAGAAAGGTGGAGACAGGATGATTATTGGAGCCAGCTGATTACCAACCTCTCTGAGTTCAGGGAGAGATGCCACCTCAAAGGAAGAAAGCACAGACTGATAGAGAACCTTCCTCTGATATCCATGGATGTATACATAGGTGCTCACAAACCAAACACATATATCATGTTCTCACATGCATAAACACACACACAAAATAGAAAAGTCAGAGAGAGATAGCTAAGTGGGGTGAGGGTAGGAGGCCTGAAGACACCCCATCCAGCAGCAGTAGCTGCTTGGGAAGGAGCCAGCCCTCCTGCATGGGCACATCTAGAGTCACAAATCTTTAGGACTGGAAGAGATAATTGAGATCATCTGCTCTAATATCTACCATCTGCACGGCACTCTGCAACTGATAAATCACACTCACACTCACTGTCTGAGCAGTTTCAAAAGGGACTGAGGCAAAGGAAGCTCAGAGAGGTTATGTGCACCACCTGCTATCACACAGTCACTGAGCATAACGGCAGAACTCAGACGCATACCCTTGTCAGTCTCGGGGACTGAGGACAAGCCAATGCAAACTTCCCAGGGACCACCTAAGCCAGCAGAACCAAAGTCTTTCCAGGGACCATCAAAGACCAGCAGAGGTGGCCTCACTGCACTGCCCTCCCTGCTGGCTCCTTTCCTCCTTGACTGATGGGCTCTAGAATCACCTAGGAAACAAGCCTCCGGGCGAGTCCATTGGAGAGTTTCTTCTAAATTAATGGAAGTAAGAAAAGCCATCCTGAATGTGAAGACCCACAGTTCTACAGGCTAGGGCGCAGGAGTGGATGAAAAAATAAGACAACTAGCCAGCACTTTTGCTCCTTGCTTTTCTAGACACAGTGTGGCTTCACACTCCCACCACCATGCCCCCCCCCACTGCCATGATGGACCATACACTCAAGCTATGAGATAGAATAAGCCCTTCCTTTCTTCAGTTGTTTTTGTCTGTTACTCTGTCACACCAGTCAGACAAGTAACTCACATGCTGCCCTCTCAGTGTCCCCTATCTGAGAGAGAAAAGTTCATTTCTTCTCCAGCACTTAAGACATAATCTTATTGATGCCAAGCATATGGTCACCTTGAAGCCACCAGCAATGGTGCTTTTCTCTTCTACATCATCTCCTTCTCATTCTTGAGATTCAGAACAGCCTGCAAACCTCTCTTCCCAAAGAGAAAAGTCAGGCTCAGGAAGGAAAGTGTGGTCCCCATGGTCAATAGCTAACAGAATCGGAAGCTAAACCCAGGGCCTGGGGAGATGGCTCATGGGTAATAGTACCTGCAGCACAAATGTTAGGGTCTGGGTTCTAATCCCATTACCCTTGTAAAAGGCCAGGCAAGGCTTCTTGCATACCTTTAATTCCATCATTGAAACGGTTGGAGACAGGGATTGATGGGCTGGCTGACTGCCTGCCTAACTCCAATTTCAGTGAGAGGCCCTGCCTCAGGGGAATAAGATAGAAAGTGATAGAAGAGGACCTGGTGACCTCCTGTGGCCTCCGTACTCACCCACATATGCAAACATCACATTTACAGCCCTATGGTTACATATAGATAAGCTCACTCCTATACCATACTCACAAATATACACATATGCCTTAGTCAGGATTTCTATTCCTACACAAAATATTATGACCAAGAAGCAAGTTTGGGGACCAAAGGGTTTATTCAGCTTATACTTCCATGTTGATGTTCATTACCAAAGGAAGTCAGGACTGGAACTCAAGCAGATCAGGAAGCAGGAGCTGATGCAGAGGCCATGGAGGGATATTACTTACTGGCTTGCTTCTCCTGGCTTGCTCAGCTTGCTTGCTTATAGAACCCAGGAGTACCAGCCCAGGGATGGTACCACCCACAAGGGGTCCTCCCACCCTTGATCACTAATTGAGAAAATGCCTTACAGCTGGATCTCATGGAGGCCTTTCCTCAAGGGAGGCTCCTATCTCTGTGGTAACTCTAGCTTGTGTCAAGATGACACACAAAACCAGCCAGTACAGCATATATTCACACACATACATCATTCACACACATAGTCCATATTCAAATACATATACATACTTACATGAACATATATACATACATGCAAAACAATTAAACTTGAATTTCCTGACTCCAAGCAACAGGCTCTTTCTACTAAGTCCTACTGATGACACTTATCTGCCATCCCACCAGGATAACCAGAAACAGAGAATGGAGTCCATAGAGGTGGAAGAGAAGAAAGGTTTGCTACAGGCCTGCAACTGAGACAAGACATTGAACAGCCCACTGGTTTGGTCAAGATTGCTAAAAAACTTGTGGAAAATCTTCCATGTAATAAGCAAGACAGACTGGGGTCAGGGATGGAGCCTGACTTAGTACATGTCTGAGGGCTGCATTGTAAACTCATGAGGGAGGCACGTCATTCCTTCTCTCTCAAGTATATGCAAACTAAGCTATAAATTTAGTGGTAATCAGTACCCGTGAGGTACATTAATTAAAAAGTTATAACTCAAAAGAGTCCCCCATTACTTGATAATGTATCACCAAAGCTTATGAATGCAAGAATTAATTACTTGGCCCAGATGTTAAAAGAATGTTTTAATTTCTCAAGTACTTGGTTTGAAGCAGCCTCCAGTTTTACACAGCACTAAGCTAAGACAATATACTGTTGTGCATTTCCTGAATGATCACCTCAGGAAACAGCCATTCCTGATTCCTTATTTAGTGTTTAGTACTTTGCTATGCTAAGCATTTCCAATGCTTCTTTTCATTGAATAAGAGCAAAAGCTACCAAGGATGGATATCATTATCATGATTCAATATATATTACCAAGAACTGAGGCACGGGAATCTAAGAAGCCAAGGTCACAAGAATGATGCCCCATACCATAGTGACCCTTCTTTCAAAATGACCCCCTGGTATTTCTAACTTAATAGAATTTGAATGACTGTGAATTTAATCCACTGTAAACAGGATTTGCCTGGTCTTCCTTTGAAACCCAGGGACATGCTTTCATCTCAAATCTGCATATACAGAAATCCGTTCATTCCCCTTGTTTTTACTTCTCAGTAACCCTTTAACCAAAACTGAAACTAAATCTTTCTCCACGGTAAGTAGCATGAATAAATTCTCATCATCACAGCAGGGTCCTGGGATCAGAATGAGCAGGAAAGCCACAATGAAAGAATTTCAAATTTAATAGTCTGGGACCTGTAGATTTTAAGTTTCTAGGACATTTAGGAAGCCTGATAGCTGGTTTTGTTTCTTATAATAAATATGACTTGCTTTCTTTTGTGATAGGAAAATAGGCCCGAATTACTCAAATTATAAGTGATAATTTGGCTGGGTACAGAATTTGTGAATATCTGCCTCCTCCCACTGTCTAAACGTTCCATTAACAGCCCTAAAACAGTGTTACAGAATCTAAAGCCACCTTGATCTCCTCTCCACATTGTACCCTTGGGGCCCTTCTATTTTGTTTTGCATTCCCTCTGTTAAACATCTTAGGATTCACTTGCTGTCTTGGCGTTTGATCTGTTCATCAGAATGTATTAAGATGGCTTTCTTGGTAGATTCACACCACACTAGTCGTCCCCTGTGCCACTTCAGGCAATTACTGATGATGGGCTCTTCAGGTCCAGCAGTCACTCAGTTTCTTCTTGGTGTTGTTTGATGTCATTTTTTTCTCCTGTCTTTTTTTTTTTTTTTTTTTTTCCCCCATCCATCAGATTTGGTTCTCTGCCATAAAGTTCTTCATGACTCTGTATTTCTATGCTGTTACTATGCTTCCTTATATAACTTTTAGGAATATACTTCATTACTGCCCCCAAAAGGTAATACAGTGGAGTTTCTTGAGAGACAACAACAAATCCTAAAGTTTTGTATGGGAATAAATCATTTTTTTAAATAATATTTTTGAATCTTTGAAAGTTTCATACATGTTTTGGTCATCATCATCCACCACCAACTCCTCTTAGTGCCCCCCCATTTCCCTTACAACTCCAAGCCTCCCTCCCCCACTTTTTATTCCTAGTAATAAACCCAAAGTCAATAAATTGGCATGAATAAATAGAGTTATGGAACTAGAACAAGGAACTGAACAAATAAAGTATAGAAACCATGTATACAAAAATATATCAAAATACATTTGAAAGCCAAGATTATAAACACAGTGAACATGGCCCTTTGCAATACAGACAAAGAAGGGGGCTTTTCATCCAAGGGGGAAAATGACCCCCAACAACAAGGAACTTCCAACAAGACATGCAGAAAAAAAACATGATGCCGGATGGTAGAAAGATATAAGTCAAGTTTACTGACTTAAAATCTTGGCTTACTTGATAATGTGTTTTAGCTCAAATATTACATATAAACATTAAAATAAAATGGAGAGTATTGGCACAGTACTCATACTTGAGAGGACTTTAAAAATACTTTTTCAAATGAAAAACTAAATATAAAACTGAGAATTCAACTGTGTGTGAATCAGTTAGAAAAATGAATACCTACAGCAATGGGAGGAAATACAAATGAAAACTGACCAGAACAGACAAGACATCCAGTTAGCTTACTAAAATATTTAACTGCCTTATATCAAAGGATTGTAAGTTAAAGGAAGCTGTCCACAAATTCACAGAGGAATTGAGTTACCTCTCAATTTATACTCTCAGTGCATTTGTGAAATCTGTGAGACTTAGAAGGCTGATCTCCACAGACCTTTCTGGAGACTGCTTGGGATGAAGACAGAACATGAACTAAGATAGAATCACTGTGCCCGGCTGTCAAAATATAACATGTGGGCATAAAGTCCGTGGTAAGGAATTGCCCTGTGGACAGATGTAGACATACTACCTTACCCAGGGCTGTGATAAAGCACCATGACCAAAGCAACTTGGGAAGGAAAGGATTATTGCATCTTACACCACGTAGTCCATCAGCCAGAGAATTCAGAGCAGGAACATGGAGGCAGGCGCTAATACAGAGGCCGTGGACAAGTGCTTGATTACAGGCTTGCTCCTCTTGGCTTGCTCAGTCTACTTTCTCATAGAACCCAGGAGCTCCATCCCAGGAATAACACTACACACAGTGGGCTGGGCCCTCCCACATCAATCATTAATCAAGAAACTATACTACAGGTCCATCTTATGGAGCATTTTCTCAGTTGAGAAACCGTCTTCCAAAATGACTCTAGGATGTGTCAAGGTGACATAAAACTGACCAATACAAAGACATTGAAAAAATATAGGAAGAAAGAAAGAAAGAAAGAAAGAAAGAAAGAAAGAAAGAAAGAAAGAAAGAAAGAAAGAAAGAAAGAAAGAAAGAGGGAGGGAGGAAGGAAGGAAGGAAGGAAGGAAGGAAGGAAGGAAGGAAGGAAGGAAGGAAGGAAGGAAGGAAGGAAGGAAAGTTGGAAGGAAGGAAGGAAGGAAGGAAAGTTAATGCAAAGGTCTTAGGCATGCTCTAATAATCTTGGTCACCTGCCCCTAGTGAACAAGACAGCTAGAGAGGAACTGGGTAATAGGAAACTGATTTAGTCTAAGATACAGTAATTATACAGTCTGTCTGCCTCTCTTGTTCAAAAGGAATTGAATTGTGTATTATGTTTACATAATTTTCCAGCAACTTACAGCATTTGGCAAAAGAGGTTGAGGTCACAACCCTCAGCTTAAGAGGTCATGACCCAGCTTAAACTGGATATAGCTTGGGGAGGGGGCATGCCATAGTTGTAGTTTCCTGCCAGGCCATTCCTCGAGGAGGAGCTTGAGCCCCAGCTCTGTCGCCACAGAGGATCAGAGTAACCAGCTATGAATCTTTTCCTAGCAGCTGCTCTGGGCTCAGAGCAGATCCCCATCCAGGTGTCAAGTGCTTGTGCACAGTAACAAGCAGTGTTTGGTATAAAATGTTAGCAGGCGAGAATTTTCTTGCAGAGTCCATATGCTCTTACTACCTCCAAAGACCTATTCCTGGGCAGAATAGGAAAGCAATATAAGAAAGGTTTCTCCTGAAAGAACTCTGTCCATGAAGCACACTACACTTCTGGGGGCATAAGCTTCTTTACCAGGGCCGAACTGCTCTGTCAATAACCCTCACACGGGGACTCAGTTTCTCCAGGTACTCATCTAAAGGATTAGACAGTATAGTGCCAATCCCCTCCAGCCCCAGGTTTCACAGTTTAAGAAGGAGCGTGTTTAACACACACTCAGAGAAGAGCATCTAAGGAACCAGAAACCATAGAATTATAAGGTATGGCCAGAAGAGCGGAGAACCGGCTATCAGGACACTAGAGATATGAGGGACGGCTGCTTCTATAGTTGAGGTTCTCTTTAAAAAGCTACCACAAACATTGTTCCAGTGGTCACTGTGCTGCTTAGACATATAAAAACTAGCTGGCATAAGTATAGATACCCTGCTTGGCAGAAATAAATATATTCTAAGGCAGTGGCTCTGAACTTATGGGTTCCAACTCCTTTGGAAGGGGAGAGTTGAACAACCATTTCACAAGGATTGCCTAAGACCATCAGAAAACAGAGATATTTGCATTATGATTTATAATAGTAGCAAAATTACAATTATGAAGTAGCAACAAAAATAATTTTATGGTTGGGGGGTCACCAAATGAGGAACTGTAATAAAGGGTTATAGCGTTAGGAAGATTGACAATCCCTGCTCTAAGGGGACCCCTGTGCCCCTGTCCTTGGATATCAGACTACTGCAACAATAGACCCCAAGAAATCAGAATTTCCCCAGGACTCTCCCAGAAGAACAAAAGGTTGAAGCCTTGTGGGCACCCAGTGGAGAGCAGGTCCCCAAGAGAAAGACTAACAATTTGGCTAAGACCATGGAAGAGAGACAATGTTGGAGTGGGGACCACACCTTGCTGGACTGCTTAGCTCTGTGTATTTCTTGCTTTTAAACTCCGTCTCACACTAGAAACAAAGGTAGATGGGTGAGAGGAGTGGGGTTTTCCCTGTTTCCAGGGCAACCACAGTCAATAAATGGTTTTCTGAGTTTCACTATTTGAAGACAGGCATGCTATACCCCTAGCCTGGTAAGCGAGGGGCTGCCCTAGATCCCCAGATTACTGCGGCCCTGGCAGGCAGCACCAGGACCCAGGTCTTGTCTGCAGGCTTGCACAGACTTTGAGGAAGGTGAGCTGTACCTTGCAGAGTGTGGCTCAGCAATGCTGAGGCGGCTCTCCTTCCTCCGGAGGAAGGCTATCAAGGACTTTGCCCGTGCTCAGCACTTTCTCCGCTCTCTGTCTCTTTCAGCTGAGGCTGCAATGTTAAATGTACAGTTTTGTAAATTAATTCTTTGAAGACTTTCCCTTGTCAGCTAATGCCGAGGAAGTCACTTACAAGCAACCAAGTCTTCCACTTGTGCGGACTCCGGAGCCTTCTTAACGCAAGACGGTATCCCAAAACCCTCTATTCAGCGAAACTTACCAGAGATATGCAGCGAGTCCCAAAACTACTCACTCCAAATTCATGAGCAATATGATAATTTCTTTGCGTCCTGGATAAGAAAAGTGGCCGAATGTGTTATCTGAGGCAAGAGAGGGTGCTGAAGATGGAGATGCCTGCAGTTATGCTTCTACATGGAACAATCCTGCATGGGTCTGTGATTTCTCTCTCCTCCCTAGCCTCCATTCAGCCTCCATCCAGCCCAGCAGCAATTTTGTGCCAAGCTATGAGACACTGCCATTATCCCGTTCTCTCTCTCTCTCTCTCTCTCTCTCTCTCTCTCTCTCTCTCTCTCTCTCTCTCTCTCTCTCTCTCTCTCTCTCTCTCTCTCTCTCTCTCCCAACTTATTGATTGAGCAACAACAAGTTTATATTTTCAAACAATTCAATTTACTTTTTTAAAGGTTTGAAAGCAAACCAGCCTCTAACTGAGTTTTCTCTTGCTTCCAATTTCTGGGACCAGCAGAATATTCAAGAAAAATAAGGAGAATAATCTTCATTGAGAAATGTTGGGAAAGTTCTAGAAAGGTGGTAATTGTAAATGACCCCAGGACTGTGGAGGAAGAGACAAGCAGGTCACCTGAGCTTGCTGGCCATTCTTGTATTAGTACGACACTCCAGGTTTAGTGAGAGGTCCTGTCTCAAAACAACACAAAGAGCAATTAAGAAATGATGTTTGATACGGACCTCTGACCTGCTCTACATGCCTGTGCACATACCTACAGGTCCACAAATCCCACACATGCACGCAAAAAAATGTATAATCTCCCTCCATGGTTTCCCTAAATAGGGGTGGCAAACTACAAAAAGGAGCAGCCAAGAATTAATTTGTGAAGTTTATTAACCTTTTCATTCTTCCCTTGTTCACCAAATAATAATTATTATCCCTCATCTATCTACCAATAGTTACACTGTGATAACAGCCAAGGTTAATTAAAATCTAGATTTGCTGAAACCCCTGTTTCTACATTTTCTAAACATATGTTGAAAGAAGCTACAAATGTACACAATTACCCATACTACATTGTCTATACCAATGGCCTCTCATGTATGCTCTGTGCATGATGAATAGTAGCAGTGTTGTTTTGAGGGAATAATACTGCAGCTAAATTCATTATTAGCGAGTCATTTGCACTTAGTTAAGAAACCAAGAAGGTCATTTGGAAATGTGTGCATTGAAATCTTCCGTACCTTAGCTACACAATATGCTATTCATTACTGCACAATGTCTTCAAAAATGGAACTAATCAAGCTAATATGCCATGGTGCAGTGTGTAGACTAGAAGTCCGAGGTAATGTTTCAGCTTATGGTTGCTTCTCTACAAGGAACAGATTAATCTAGTCCCCTGGAAGAAAAGACCACCCAAAGGCCAACCATACAGGTGATCTGTGAAAACTGCCTCATGGCTAATTTCCTCACAGAATGAATGTAACCAATTGACACATTTCCAGAGAGAGAGAGAGAGAGAGAGAGAGAGAGAGAGAGAGAGAGAGAGAGAGAGAGAACGCATGGCAGAGCCATGGGTCAAGGCAATTCAATTCCTAGTCTAGGAAACCTGTGAATTGATTCATTTTGTTTCAATTACCCAAGCCATTGTAATACAGTAGTTCAGAGATCTTGTAAGACCAATGGTTTTGATTTCTTTGTCCCTATACAGTCAGAGGTAAGTGGGGGACTGGGTAAGTCTTGTGATGGGAGTGCCAGGTGAAATGACCCATGTGGACCTAGCAAACTCACCGTGATAGGACTCTTCATGTCAGAGTGTCATCAGATCTCCTTGGCTCTAGTGGCCACATAATTTCTCATATTCTGTGTACCCAGTGCCAATTTGTTAAGCCCTAAACTGAATGGGATTCACCTATCCACTCTCTCTTCCAGCATTTATCCAGCAAAAATCTCCTTTTATCCATTCATTCGTTCAGAGATCATGGGCAGATCCTGACTCACAGGAAAACACACACACACACACACACACACACACACACACACGTCTCAAAGAATTTCCTTACCTTACCCACACTCCAATCTACCAATATATAAGTAATCACCAATTTTATAATTATTTGCCTTATTCTCACTATACTGTCCAAGGCCGCCCTTGCTAGCAACTCCCTGGAGTACCTAGAACCCAGGACTGTCTGACTACAAACTCTTTGATACTCCATTTCCCCAGCAGTTTCACACACTGAAGCCTGCCCTGTACAGGAGCAGTATATTGAAAACAAAGCCTACTTACCATTGTTCTTGGTTACCTACCCAGAAGTAGATAGCAAGATACTAAGGTAAACCACTCTGATTATACATAGTCTTACAGATTACAGAGACACCAAAGTGGAATCGAGGCAGCAGCTTCCCTCCCTGCTGGCTAGAGTTCATGGTGCTATGACGGCTTAGGGGGCAGGGGGCGGAGCAGAAGACTCATCAGCTGGCTGTAAAACATTCCTGCTGCAATGCAACCTGACAAGCAAGAAGTATCCACCAGTGTGATAGTGGCACAGCTATCTTGGGTACAACCAACTGCTTTGGGATTAGATATAAGGTCTAGTCTGCAGGAAGAGGTGCATACCTAGCTATGGCTGTGGAGGGCATGGGAGGGGAATTGGAACATGACACACTTCCACCGCTTCCCTACATGAGCAAGTTGTCAAACTGCCTTCTGAATACTTATGCTTATATCTATAGACTGATAAACGTCTCAGCCTGAGGAGGCATGGTTAGTGCTAAGACTCATATATAGTCCAAGTGCTGAGGCTAAGTGACTGATGGGTACTGAGCCTTGACATGTAAGTCGCACAGGCCTCTCCAAAGTTCTAGGAACACTACAGAAGGGAGGGTAGAGAGGATTTAAGAGCTGGAGGATGGGGAAGGGTGCCATGAAATGCTGATGTCCACATATGACATTGCTTTTGCAACCAAGAAGAAAACAGGAGTTTTGGATACCTGCTCAATGCTGGGCACTGCGACTTTCCACCACGGGTAGACGGGGTACCCAAGGAAGCCACATCCCTTCCTGAGGAGATGCTCCTGGTTGCTGGAGGAGGAATGTTCTTTTCTCTGATGGTGAATTACTAGGTAAGAAGAGTGGACTCAGGTAGAACGGATGCCAAGACACTGCGTGTGAATATAATACAATACATATTACATGTATGTGAAACTACCAACACATAAAGAAAACACAGCCCAGGCAGCGTCTCATACAACTGCACAACATAACTCCCTGGACCTCAGTGAGTTCCCATACTGCTCTGTGGGCTTTGCAGAGTATTCCCACCACACTCACCAAAGAGCCAGTATCTCCCTCATTCCAAAAGTGAGAAAACTGAGGTGCAGAGGCACACAAGAAACTGCCTCTGGGTCACACAATAGCAAAATAAAGACTCAAACCCAGGCACTTGATCTCAAGTCTGTGTTTTTAACTTGCATTCTACTATCTCAAGGGTCCTGTTGTCAGTCTCAGGGACCTTCTTTCATTGTCATGAGCTATCATTTCTTACTAAATGTACTCAACATGCCAGTCTTGGGCTAGATCAGAGTATGGCGAATTAAAGAGATAATGTCATCCTTCCGATACTAGAATTTTCAGCAGAGTGGAAGAGGCAGATATTACAGAAGAAAAGACTTGCAGTAGAACACAAAATGAGAGCAAATGAGAGGCCAAAGGCCAGCTTCATTTCCACACCAAGAGATCCAGAAATGTTCCATGTAACCACAGGAGATTCAGAAGTTCAGAGTCACCTTAGAGTGGGGAGGAGACACACTCTGCCCTGCCAGCCTGTTTCTCACTCAAGACTGTCTTCTGGTCTCCATGGACACACACACACACACCTGCACATATGCACAACTGCACAAACATGCAACTGCACATACATGCACTCACACACACACAATTGCACACACATGCAACTGCACACACATAGAAATAATTCTGCAATTATCTCCAGTTGTATCCATTTTCCTGCCAATTACATAAACTTATTCTTCTTTATAGCTTTTTTAAAAATCCCATTGTGTATATAAACCACATTTGAAGCAAAACTATCTGAGAAACAAAGAGAATTTGTGTAGGGGGGAGGGATTGAGTGGGAAGGTTTATGAAACATGGGAGGCATGTGCTCAAAGTACCTTATGTGTGTGTGTGTGTGTGTGTGAGAGAGAGAGAGAGAGAGAGAGAGAGAGAGAGAGAGAGAGAGAGNAAGAAGAAGAAGAAGAAGAAGAAGAAGAAGAAGAAGAAGAAGAAGAAGAAGAAGAAGAAGAAGAAGAAGAAGAAGAAGAAGAAGAAGAAGAGGAGAAAACATCTAGAAGAAGCCTGATGAGGGTTTGGCCTGCTTTTTTCTCTTTTCTTCAGTCTGCTCAGCCAGCTTAGCCTCATCACTCAAAGCCAATGTGGGTGGAAAGAGACAATCAAGTCACCCTCTATCCCCAATCTTCTTAGCCAGGCATGTGACACACTCAAGGTGCCTCTGAGAGAAACTGACAGAGTAACTGCTGTCCAGTCAGCACCAGGATATTGGGTGGGTACATAAAGGTTCGGATTTTCAAGTAGTCTTAACAGTCTACACAAGGTTGACTATGCTACTGTGACAGGAGAAATAATACCACATATGTTCATCAAATGAAACAGTGAAACAGAGGCTAGAAAGCATTCACCATAAAGACCATTGGCTGCTCTTCCAATGGGCTTAGGCTCAGTTCCCAGCACCCATAATCAGGTTCACAGGTGGCTGTGACTCCCGCTCTGGGGGATCTGGTGTCCCCTTCTGGCTTTTGTGAGGACCCACACATACCTGGAATACACTCAAGTAAGCAATACAAATAAATTTTAAAAATATATATATTTTTTAAAAAGGTTGCTTCTAGGTACTTTTATAACTGGGCCCCCATTCAGAGTGTAGGCTGGGACAATCCTAGTCTCTAACTCCCTGATGGTTGAGAGTGTTCAGTGCAAAACAGGGCACCGGGCACTGGCTGCTGAGGATTCTGCTCAAACTGCTGTCCGTGTGCTGACATGCATAGCCTCGCAACTGTCTGCAATTGCAAAGGGATGGAAAAGGCACAACTATATGGAAGCCCTGTGAGAACAAGAAATCATCAGAGAGCAACAAAGATCACAGGAGAGTATAACACTCTGTGCCAGTTATTACTGCGCCAAGATAAAGAGGACCGTCCCCAGCAGGGTCTCATCAGCATGGCTACCCACCATCTTCTCCCTCTTTTATGAAGAAAATCCCCCCATCTGGAACTTGTCTAATACCTAAGAAGCTGGTGTGCAGACCTCTACACATTTCAGAGCATCAAAGATCAACTCCCACGCACACAGTCTCCAAAGCCTCATGCTATCCTCTCTAATTGCATAGGAATTTCACACTCCATTCACTGGCAATCACTGTGAGTTTTCATGTCAAAATCAATGCTCACTGAAGTTGTGTGGAGCACATCAGGTAGTGTCTTTTCACAGCTGACCCATCACATTGTGTCCCTGGATCAACAGCTCAATAACAGATCATGGGCTGTACAGAAAACGATCCCTTAAGTAGTCTCAAACTGCTTACCTGGATGGCTTTGCTTTATCTGGATAAAAAAATGTCATCTGCCATTTACTGAGTTCCTGTGATGTGTGCACAATTTGGCCAACGTCGTGTCTTGAGCTTACAGCAGTTCTCTGAGACATGGAGATTCAGGCAGGAGTGTCTCAAGTGGTGGTTCTCAACCTGTGGGTCTCAACCCCTTATATCATATAAAGTAATTCTATATATCAAATAATTATTATCCATAACAGTAGAAAAACTACAGTTGTGAAGTAGCAACAAAAATAATTTTATGGACATGATCAGGTATTGGGTGGGGGGCAGGAGTGGAACACTGAGGGCCAGCAGAAAGAATGAAAACAGGCAACCTCAGGAGGTAGGAGGTAGAGAGACCCGCTAGAATGTGCTGGAGTCCTGGGAGGTGAGAGATGCTCAGGACTTAAAGGGAGGAACCTTAGATGAAATGCCTAACAGTGGGGAGAGAGAACTTGTAGAAAGACTTAACATCAAGTAGAGGGACGGGGTTGCCATCCCACAGTCAAAAACTCTGACCCAGAATTGTTCCTGTCTAAAAGACCTGCAGGCACAAAAATGGAGAAGAGACTGAAGGAAAGGAGGTTCGGAGACTTGCCCAAATTAGGATCCAGCTCAGGGGGAAGCTCCAAAATCTGACACTATTACTGATGCTATGTCATAATAATGTGCTTACAGACGGGAGCCTAGAAGCCCAACAAGCAGCTGCAAGAGTCAGATGCAGAGACTTACACCCAACCAATGGACAGAAGCTGAGGACCCTGTGGTTGAATTAGGGAGAAGCTGGGGGCAGGGGGGACCCTATAGGAAGACCAGCAGTCTCCCTAACCTTGTCCCCAGGATCTCTCAGATACTGAACTGATATATCAGCATACACCAACTGATATAAGGCCCCCAACACATATACAGCAAAGGACTGCCTGGTCTGGATTCAGTGAGAGACTTGAGGCCCTCGGGAGTGGGGAGGCCTGGCAGGGTGGGGATGGGTGGGGTGGAGACATCCTCTTGGAGGTGGGGGAGGAGGAATGGGATGAGGAACAGTCAGAGAACAAACTGGGAGGGGGGTAATGACTGGACTATAAAAAAGATTATAATAATAATTATAATAATAATAATAATAAATAATTTTAACTAAAAGTAATAATAATAATTTTGTGGCTGGGGGTCACCACCACATGAGAAACTGTGTTAAAGGGTCACAGCTTTAGGAAGGTTGAGAAGCACTGACTTTGGGGTGGAAGAGTGGGACACTTAGACAGCTTATTGGAGCCACCAATGAGAAAGACACAAACTACCACATGGCATTCGAGCCATTGTGGTCTGTGACAATTAACCAAAGCAAGACTGCAAATGCACAAAGGAGAGCTACAGCTACCCAGCTCTGGGTCAGGCTGATGCCCACTGTAGGGAAAAAACCAAACACCCTCAGGTGTGAATGCTGTGTCATTTCTTGCTGGCCTCACAGCTATACAACACGAGGCCTTTGCTGTTCAGCCCCATGTCAGCTAATAGGGACCCTGGAGGCAGTTTGCCCTGCTCAGCTAGAGGGAAAAATCATCACACAGAAGAATCAGCTCCACCTGTCAGTTCTGGTTCCAAAGACAGGCAGCCCTTCCCTTCCCCTCTGCTAAGTGGCAAAGCCTCTCTAGTTGACATTTTTTTTGAGAGAGAGATGGATTGAGACTGACATTCTAAGCATGAAAGCAGGGGAAGTTACAAGACCAAAAAAAATAATAATAATAATAATAAAGCAGATTCAACCCTGGAAAAACACAAAGCACCCTATGTCTACAAATAAATTAACAAGCCGGGGCTGGGAGACATCTCAGTCAGTGAAGTGCCTGGGTGCAAGCGAGCGTAGAGACCGGAGCTCCAATGGCACCGTGGAGGCAGGAGGATCCCTGGAGCTCACTGGTCAGCCAGTCTTGGGGAAGTAATGAGCTCCGGGTTCAGTGAGCAACAATGTCTCAAGAAGTCAAATAGAGAGGAGCAGTGGGAAAATGCAACGGCCTCTATATGCACAATACACTCACATCTATAAGCATGCATACTCACTC
Source organism: Mus pahari (assembly GCF_900095145.1). Classification (NCBI taxonomy): domain Eukaryota; kingdom Metazoa; phylum Chordata; class Mammalia; order Rodentia; family Muridae; genus Mus; species Mus pahari. The sequence continues at coordinate 14,930,912 of NC_034596.1, forward strand.
CGCCTGGACAGCACAGCAGAGCGGACCCTGGCGGCAGGGGCGAAGGTGAGCCAGCCTGACAGGGAGAGCATGGAAGAGCTGGCCCTGCCACTCATCTGTCTGCCATGAGGTGGTGTGAGCGCAGGGGTGATGTGCTCCCTCACCACCTGCAGCAGTCAGGAGAGCTGGCCTTGTTCTTCCCAGACTGAAGCACTTGGGAGACCGAGACCCTGCACCTGTATCCATGTCCTGGGGCTGTACCACACCCAGGGATGCTAAGGCATTCCTTTGCTAGTGTTAGAATCTACTTCTTTGGGAATCAACATAGACTGAAAAGTGGTAATTCTCTAGTACTTCCCCAAGACTCCAACGCCACCCTGGAACACCTGAGACATCCAGTCTCATGGGCTGAAAAACTACTGAATCTTTAACCTTTCCATCGCAGAACCACCATTGCTGGACCAAATGCACACATTCTATCCTGTCTATTCCTTTAGAAGCCCCCCCCCCTGACAAATGCACCTTGCATGGCAAAGTCACTCCATTTCTGTGATTGGTGCATGCCATTTAGGCATAGCCTGCTCAGAATTCTGATTGGCAGACTCCATCCAAGCATGGCTTCTTTGGTTGATCACAATTTCCGGGAACCCTTAAAGGGAAACTTAAAGGATGAACTGGGGCCCTGCTGTTGTGGGTCTCACGTGACATCTGGAACTTACCTTACCACCCACGTGTCCCATTGTATCTAACCGTGATCTCGATGTGCACAGGGCGAGGTGGGTGTTAAGGTCAGCAGATGCTTGTAGCCTTCCCAAAGGAAGAGGGAAACACTGGGCAGGGCTGTGCTTGAGCCCTGCTCATAGCTACTTCTGTGGAACTTACCCATTTACTTAAAACTGAGTGTTGGGGATGCCCAGAGGGTCACCTCAATGACAAACCTCTTTCTGCCCCACCCTCCATTGGGAAGCATCATGAAGCAGTATAGCTTGTCTTTCTTCCTGAGGAGCAGGGCCCATAACGCCTCCCAGGACAGCCACTCCTGGAATGGCTCTTCACAAGGCACCCAGGACAACCTGGAAGAAGCTGTACCCCTCAGGGTGGATGGGCTCACTTTACCTGATGGTTGCAGGTACCCTCTAGAAACCAAGGCCTCCAGAACCGTGAGACCTAACACCATACAGGAACCAGGAAAGCCCAACATGGTTGCTGAATGACAAGGAGCAGGCCACTCTCCTGCCACCTTTTAGCTCCAGGCTTCCTAGATCTACAGTGTGTCTCACCTGGGAATTCCTGTGTCTGTCTTCTTACCCCCTCCTCCATCTTTAGCCAGAGGCTCCTGGAGGACAAAGCCCATTTTTGCATATTTCTGTGTATATACTAAGAGAACTCCTATTGTCTGGCATAGAGGATGTGGGATGGGTGGGAGGAAATGCCACTTTCTTTTGTATGGCTGTGGTGTGTGTTTATTTGTACACAGGCACACACGTGTGCATTGCGTGTACATGTGCATTTACATGTACAACCTCGGGAATCGTTTCTCAGGTGCTCTCTCCCCTTGTTTGTTTCGGGGATTATTTTGGCTGTTTATTTGTTTGTTTGGGGGGTTGGGGCTGGGGGTTGTGTTGTGTTGTGTTGTGTTGTGTTGTGTTGTGTTGTGTTGTGTTTTGAGACAGGGTAGTCCACTGGAACTTGCCAAGTAGGTTAGACTGGTTAGCCAATGACAGAACCTCTTTCTGCCACCCCAGTGCTGGTATTAGAAGCAAGGGCCACCAAGCCCTGCTTCTTGTCCCATGAGTTCTGGGGGTAAGATTTAGTTCCTTGTGCTTACAAGACAAGTACTTTACTGACTAACCTGTCTTTAAGTCTTAAAGATACTTTCTTATGCCATGGCTAACACATTTCTGGACCGTCTGCCCTATTTATTAAATACCAACTACAGCCCCGATACCTAACGTTGAGTCAATGGGTCGGAGTGTCCCACTGAGCCAGCAAAGTTAAAAATATTGTGACTAGTCAGTCCATCTGTGGTCAGAAAGAGAAAAGGCCTGGTGATACTGGCCTTTCCAAGAGACTTGGCCCTTGGGAAAATCAGATCTGAAGACAAGACCCATTTCCCTGCTGGGCAAAGCTTTCTTTACTTGAAAATCAGAGCAGACGGATCCTCAGTAGAGGCCACAGCCAAAAAGTAGGTTTCTGTCAGAAAGACCACGAGTTCTTCAGGCTTGGAGCTGGGGGAGAGAGTGCACGTTGAGTATGCATGTCTGAGGGTGTGCTCTCTGAATGTCTTTCCTTGGCCAGATAGAACCTGGAGAGGAAGCAGTCAGGGAACATTTGAGAAAGGACTAAAGTCACAAAGGAGTCCCCGGAGACCTCTATGCAAAGCCAGTAGGCAGCCCATGCAGCCATTCACAGGAAACAAAGAGAGAGAAAAAGAGGTCAAAAGAGCCCTCCAACCCTGCGCACATCATTCAGTTCGATCTTCAAGGAATCTGCTTACTGACACAAATTGTTTTATATCTGCCTGGGACCTGAAAGGACAGGCCCCTCCCAGAGAAGGAGAAGATGGGGATGAAAGAGGGCGGGGCCGCGGGGAGTGGAGAGACTCCGGAAGCCACGACCTTAGTTCCCACGGGAGTGTTGGGCGCCATCTGCTGGTAAGCAAAGGAACCACTCATACCTTTTGAAGAAGGCTGTTTCTAAGAAGTGGGTGTGTATGCAGAGAGAAACAGAGTCCTTCTCACTGTAGGGAGCCAGCTCTGCCTCCCCGGAGTGCGTGGTATCCCGACACATAGCAATTATTCTACAATGAGAACCCAGGGTTCAAAGGCCATAGTTAATCAGCCAAGAGCAAGACTGTGCACACTGATTGTGCCCCCCAGAGTACCACTCCTTACCTAACTAAAATCAGTAACTGAAACACTTCCTGCAACATCGCTTGCTGAGTGAGTGGTTGGATGTGGCTTGAGTAACTGATCCTTTTGTCATACATCTGTAGGAATCCAACAGAAGAGGCAGAAGTGAATGCAGAGATGTGAACAGCAGCTGCAGCAGCAGGCGGCTCTCAGGATGCCCCGGGGCGTAGCCACCCCTCTGCCTTTTTCATCTACAGCATGACAAACACTTCAAAGCTCGGGGCTGATTTCACTCCTTTCTGACCCCTGCCCTGTACTCGGCTGCCCTAGACAAGTTATAAAGAAGGGAGAAAGAACAAATCAAGCTGGCGAGGCTGGTGTCACACTTCAAAGACCCTTGAACCAGTCTGAGGCGACAGGTATCAGACCACCACTAAAAGCTGTGAAGGAGCATTGAGAGCGTAATACGTTATTCTGGCTGCTCCGTTGTCTCCTGGCTGGGAGCAAGACCCTCATTGTCTCAAAAGTCCTGTGATATTTCAGCCTACCAAGACTCCGTTTGGCCGTACTAACCCCTTCAACCAATCCCCTCCCCACCTGCCTCCCTTACCACAGAGCCTTCCAGCATGTTGATTCTTCTGCACACAGACAGAACCGCAGCCACCGTCTTGGCCATGGTGTCTTTTCACAGCAATAGATCAGTGACTAAGACACCTGCCCACCTCAATTAGCAATCAAGACAATTCCCAAAGATATGACAACAGTCCAAGTACCCCAGTACCTGATCTCAATACGGTTTTTTTTTTTTCCATTAATCCATCCTCCTGAGTAATTCTAGGTTGTGTCAAAATGACAATGGAAATAACTACTGGCCTGAGATTTTCACCTCTGTCCTAAGACTCCAAGCCTTCCGTTGCCATGGCCCCTTCAGGAAGGGAAGAAGACCCCAAACATTGCCAAGCGTCAGTAACAACACACCTGTGGCTCTAGCTGCTCCTGGGCAAACGTTTGCATCCTTTTCTGACAGGGGAGGAGAGAAGCTCCAAGAGGGAGAACCATTGTCCCAAGAACATGCAGCTTGCCAGTGAGCATCAGGGGTCTCTACAGCCTTGCGGTGCAATGACCCTGCGCCCTGCACTGCTCCATGAGGACAGGAGGCCAAGAACATAGGCTGACCCTCTTCTAGGGGCTTGCATTCTAAATGACTTCTTTCCAACTTCTAGTCATGTAGAGGAATGACATTAATTCTGTTTTAGGATTTGTGGGTTCCTTTACCTATTTGAAAGGACATAGCAGAGAAGAAGGCTTCATGTGTATATGTTATTTGCTCACTAATCACTCCATGCTGTGTGCCCTGCAGACCACAAGACACTGCCTGTCTTATCCTAGGCACACCACAGGGAACAGGGGACTGTACTGCCCATACCTGGACCAGAAGGCAATTCCTCAGGCAGTTAAGGTTGACAGTAAGTGTGATACTACTTTTAATAGACCTCAGAAAAGGCATAAAGGCAAGACCGTATTGTGCCACCTGTGAGACCAAGTTTAAGCCTAGCAATCGCTTGTTCTGCTTTCTGGACCAACTCTATCCTGGCCGTCTCAGAAATACCTCATGTTATGAGCCCAAAGACACTACGTCCTGTGGATACAGAGAAACAGGAGAGTCCTGATGCATGAGTTTCAATAGAAACCACAACACAGACACATACAGGAACTCCCTCCTACAGAGCAAAATCCCAGCTGTGGTAGAGGTGTTTGCACCTGTACTCTTCAATTTCTGAACCACTAAAAAAAAAAGGGGGGGTGGGGGATCAGGGTGTGTGTGGCTGCTGGGTATCAGGTCTTCTGTCCCAGTCAGGGGAGTTCCAGCAGAAACAAAATGAATAAAATCATCTGGCCACAGGTAACCTGAAAGCAGACAAAAACAAACAAATGAGCAAACAAACCAGTGACATACAAACTGAGGGGGAACAGCCATTGATCTACCACTCAGAGGTGAACCCTGAAGGCTGCAAGACCAACCTGCCAGGCAAGCCATTCCCATTGGCACAATAGTGGCACGAAAGTTATGGGGGTAACCAACCACTTTCTGATTAGAGCTGAGCCAGCTACAGAGGAAGGAATTCATGCCTGCTACTATAAACCTGGCCCCAAGACCCATGGCTTAGGAGGTCACAGGTCCCACCACCACTGTGTCACAGAATGTACATGCCATCAAACTTCCTCATAATATTTATGTATATGTCCTTAAGATGGATGGATTAGTGTTGCCCTCAACCTTGTCCAGAGAAGCTTCTTCTACAGTAGGCAGCAGTTAGTGCAGAGTCAGCACGAATTATGTCACTCAGCTATAGATGGGACACCTATATCCACAGCATACCCCACCCAAGACAAGGTTTGGCAACACTACAGAAGAGACGATGGAAAGAATGTAAGAGCTGGGGAGGAGTCGGCGTGTTGTGAAATGCTGTGTTCTAGACATGGTAGAGCTATTGTATCTATGAACTCTATCCATCTATCATTACCTGCACAAGACCTGTATAAGATCAGGCCAACAAGAGCAGTCAATGTTCCAGCAGGCAGCACTAGATGGACTTAGTGGGTTCTAGAAAGGGTAAGGGAAGATATGAAGATAGTGGGAGGCAGGCATGTTGGAAAGTGGCTGAGAGTTTCCCCGGAGGAATGAGAGGGACCTGGGGAATAAACATGATTAATGTGTAGATGTTCAAAATTGTCAAAAATAAATAAATAAATAAAAGATTTTTAAAGAAAAATAAAAATGACAGGTAGTATCTAAGACCCGATGATACAAAACTGATGTGCATTTAGTAGTGCACTCGGACTTTTGGATTCATTATTTTCCAGGAAACACTCTCAATGTTGGGCAGGGACAGGGGCAGGGTCAAGAAAATGGGCAGGAGCAGGGAGCCACAGTTCCAAGCCTGCCACACCCACTTCAGTAGTGACTCACATTAAAGGTTTGGAAACCTGGAAGCAGTCCTGAGGAAAAGAGTTTCAAGGAAACTCAGCCTCCTGGAACTTTGGCATTCCAATAACCCATATACTCAAACCCTATCCACATGTTAGTATGGTGTATGCTCTCTTTCAGTATTATAGTGCCTTTAAAGATTGAATTTTTATCATAGGTGAGTTTCCACCAGTGTTCCAACTTCCTAGAAAATCCTTGAAGCCATCAGCTTGGAATTCAGTAGGATTCAGTGAGAAGGTTACCTATTCATTAACATTCAAATTTACTTCTAGTAAAGAAACTAATTAAGCATTACAAAGAGCAGAGCCAGCATAGCTCAGGGCTAGTCTGCAGAGTGATTACTGAGGACAGGGAATGAATACACATTGGCCTGGTGAAAGGTAGGTTTTAAATCCCCCCTGAAACAGGTTTTTCCACTAGGCCCAAAGGAACAGCATAATCAAGGATTACTGGGAACCCCTAGTGGTGGGGTTTAACAATTAACACCTGGCTTCCTCCTCAAGCTGCCTGGTCCCCCCTGGTCTTTTGATGTATACAATCCTTTGTCTTATGTCACTGTAACTCTTGCGGATGTATCCCGCCTGGTTTCCCTTGTTTGTTCGGTATTAAAAGTTTGATGCTCAATTTGAACATTACAGTCAGATTCTACACACTCTCTCATGTTGACTCTGTTTGTCATTCGCCGAATCTCGCTCATCTGCCACCCGAGACCCGTTCTACACAGATAGGAGACCCCAGAAAAGAGGTAGTCTACGGCACAAGCCAACCCTGAGATCATGAGAAAAAAAACCCACGTGTTCTATGGTGGACTGGGCTGCTTGGCTGTGATTCTCCAGAGGTTGGGAACATTTAATGCATTTAACTTGGGATATTTTCAAGCAACATTTATATAAGGATGAAACCCACTGTACACTGAGAAACATCTATATGTATGATATGAGGTTAACAAGTCCTATTTTTTAAAAAAGTCATATTGCAAGCAGAGGGTTGAAACACACAGCTGCTATACATGTAGGGTGAGGCTCTGAAGACATCGCCATTATAGGCCAGGTTTCTGATCCCCTCTGAGGAGCCATTGAACAGGAGTGGAGTCCCGCTCATTTACAAAGTAGGATCAGGTGATGGATGCCCTCATTGAAGCCTACATGGGGAAGGAAACAGATGCTGCAGAGAGAGAGAGACTCCATTTTTTTTTTTCTTTCCCCATGTATGTGCCCCTGGAGCCAGTGTCAGCCAACAGACCACTTGGCCCAGAGTCATTTCAGGCAATAACCAAAGGCACAGTGCCCAGGGAGACACCTGACCGTAAGAGATGGGCTGTCCTGGTATGCCAACTGTCTAGAGTTACTACATACTAGGGATTAAGCAATGGAAGCTCCTAGTCTCATGGTTCACGTCAACACCAAGGTGTTGGCAATCTGGCTTTTCCTGAGACCTCTCCTGCTAGCATTAAGTAGTTACCTAATGTGTCCTATGTGCTATGCACATAGCTGCCTGCATTCAAATTTTTGCTTACAAGGACACTTTTCTAGTTGGACTAGGACCATGTTAAGGGCCTTCTCATCCTGTCACCTTAGTAAAATCGAAGTCTAGAAAAGAATTCACATTCAAAAGTGCTGGGAGCTCAGAGTTTTGAGGAAGCACAATTCACCTGCCATCTGACCAAGGGTTTCAAGCACAGTCCTTGGCATAGAATGTATGCTCAGAAGTAGTTGGCACTGGGGTCTATGACTGACAGACTGAAGCTCTTCAGTCGAGTCAAGTCACTCCTGCCATCTCAGAGCCCATGTCTCCACCTACAACATGGAGACAATATTACCTCAGGAAATGAATGAGTGAATTCTTCACCCTAGACAATGTCACACTTCCTTTCTAGAATTTTTCCCTGGGTTAAAGGTCCCACTTCCTAAGTACCAGTGATCTTCATGTGCCTTAATGTAGTAAGGATAATCTATTAAATGCAATACAGTATTTCAGTGTGGACATGCATCATGGTTTGCATATGAAATATCTCTAGAGGTTCATGTGCTAAAGGCTTGGTCCTCAGGTGGTGATGTTATTTGGGGTACTGATGGGATTTTTACGTTGGGCCAGCTTAAGGAAATAGATCCCTAAGAGAGTAACTTTTAAGGGCATGTCCTGACCTCTGACCTTTCCTGTCTCCTCCTCTTTGCTCTAGTGGTAGCTCCCACCAAGGTGTTCTGACTCACCACAGGCCCAGAAGCAATGGAGCCAACAGCCCTGAACCTTCGAGAACCTGAGCCAAAGTGAGGCCCAGCCCCACCCCACTTCACTTGCTTCTCTTGGGTATTTGTCAAAGGAAAAAAACTCTTAACTACCAAAAATCTTATGACTCCGAATCCTCACCAAGTGCCTCACGTTGTCAACCTCTCACGACTTACCTAGAAGCACACCCGTGGAAGGACAGCCACATTCTCAGAGAAAGCCATTGGTCTTGGCATTGAAAGGTTGAAGGAGTTATTTGAGGATGGTGAAAATTCAGGCATTGTGACCCTTGACTGGGAACAGTCTCTTGTCAGGCCGCCCTTAAAACCAGCTTGTAGAGGAACAGACTGGCAGGCTGTGGTGGCACTCATGCACCCAAACATTCATAGAGGTGCAGCTGAGGCTTGTGGATAACAGTAGGCAAGCTGACCTATGCCCCTGAGCCTAAGTCTCCACGTCCATAAAAACTGTAAAATTTAAAATGTGGCGGTTAGATAGGATAAGTAAAGAGACAAGCGGATTACAAATCTAAGCCCACCACGGGTGCACTGTTATTTAGCTGCACAGTTAGTTCCCTCCTCAGTGCGATAGAATACCTGAGGGACAACTGAAGTGAAGACGGGGTTATTTCCAAGTACTGGGGATCATCAGTCCGTCATAGCCGAGGAGGTACGTCAGCTTTAGTGGCTCCTCTGAGGTGACAGAAGCACCAGACAACAGCTAGTCACACCTTGACAGATCTGGAAGCAGAGAACAGGATCGGAAGTTATGTGACTTCAGTCAGGATGTTTATTGGGAGTCTGTATTTCCAACTGGAAGTTATACAAAGATCTTACTAGGAATCCTAGCATGGCAGTCATACAGCATCAAAGACATGAAACCACCCAACCACTATGTGGCTCTTTCAACGCAGTGTCACTCCCCATGGGACTGAAACAGAGGAGGCTGTGTGATCCCCTCTCACAGCAGCCCCAGGGATCAGGCAACATGGGTCAGGAGCCTCAAAGCACTGTTAAGGACCCAACAAAGTTCAAGCGACTACCCACTGACAGTGGCAGTACCCACGTGCCAAGCCGGGAGCTGCATGCTAGGGCCCAAGATAACTCTTTGCTGGCTCAGTCAGCGGCCAGCCCCAGAAAGCAGACCTTCCCAGCTACAAAGCTGTCAACGGGGGCTGGGAATACTTCCCACGGGAACAGAGCACCCTACTCAGGCCACAGGCACAGTTCCAGCAGAGCAGGGCACAGCGCGCAGCTGGAGGCCTGCTGAGCCAGTGCACACTTACCCAATTGTGTCAGGAACGAATGGAGAAACTGTATCTGTTCTGATGGGCTCAAAGCGGCCATCCGCCCTGCTCTCCAGGTGCTGTCTTGGGAAGCCTTTCCAAGGACTGTTCAGGACAAGAACAACTCTTCAGGGACATCAGGGCCTTCCCACGGGTCTCCTGTCAGCTTTTGCTGGGGGAAAATAATGTGGAATACAATCCAAGTAATGCCATACCCTGTGAAGCTTCGAAGAGACTGACAGGGTGACTGTGTGTGTTTTGTTTTCTCTGGGTAAGCACCCCCCACCCTTGCCCATGTCCATCCCACACGACAAAGCAATAGGCATAAGCTGTCCCTTTCAAAGGAAGCTTAGCATTCATTTTAACCAGGACTCAAACGTTAGACTCTCGGGAACTCTCTCACTTCCCCAGGCATGCTAAGACACAACTGTTGTGTGCTCTGCTGCACACTCACAACTTGTATTTACCGTGAGTTTCATAGTGAGAGTTAGCCATGGCACCAGGAGAGCAGTGACCCAGTCCATCTATTGGCCCCAGGCAGAAATCACCTAAGGACTCCTGAGCCAAGGTCTCTTGGGACTCAGGGAGGTCTGAAGCCAATCAATCCAAGTTCAACTTAATGTCACCTGTGACCCCTCCCTGGATTGATGCCTGTGGCTCTCTCTGAACATTCCCACCAAGAAGCAGCAGAATGAGCTGGAAGACAGGGCAAGGATTACAAGGGAAGTACCCCAGTGGGTCCCAAATGCCGAATTTGAGCAAATAGACTGTGTAGTGGTAAGGACCAGGCTTTTGTCATTCTGCTGAAAGAGAAACAGTGGGGACCAAGACAAAGTGCCTTTGGAGACTCTGCAAAAAATGGGAAACTGTGGAAGGGGCACGTGATCATCCGGAATCTGGCTTTGCACCCTTGGAAGAGGTACAGGCAAAACTGGTGTGCCTCCAGTCATGACAAATAGAGGAAGTACATCAGAAGCAAGAATCCTCTCAAATACCTGGCTCGTAGTAGATGCTTCACAAACCCAGATTCAAGGCACAAAAATGTTTCCCCACCTGTACCTCCTGAGGGCTAGAAACCACACAGTGCTCTTAGCAGAGCCTGTCCAGTTAGAATAGGAACCGTCTTACATCTGTGTGCTCTTCCAGACCAACGCATCCTCTCAGAAATGCAGCCATGGGAATGGCTGTACCCAGAGACCCAGCACCTTCAGGGCATCCCCCATCCACCACAGAGTACCAGCAATGCAGGCATGGGAATGG
>NC_034596.1:14941695-14943492 GCF_900095145.1 Mus pahari
CCCCATCCACCACAGGACACCAGCAATGCAGGCATGGGAATGGCTGTTCCCAGACACCCAGCACCTTCAGGGCATCCTCCATCCACCACAGGACACCAGGATAGAGGACAAAGCAGCCCACCATGATGTGCTTCTTCCGTGTTCAGTTTGTCTACAGGTCAGAGATTGTAAAAGGCTCACCCCTTTGGGGGAATGCTGCCTGGTGACCACCTTGCATTCAGATCCCCCTCACCTGGAGGGCAGTTTGAAGTTTTCATTATAACAGAAAGTACCCATTAGGTGCTCAGTAATCACATACTTCGCCATGGCCCAAGACTGGCATTTCTCCCTCTGCACTTCTGCAGGAATGGGTGCTACGTGGGCAAGTGTCTCATGTGTCAAGGCTGCTTCATGCTAGCATTACTACAGACAGATGAGAACACCCAGCAATGCCACCCACAGCCCTGCATAAAGCAAACAACAACAGAGCCATTGCTCTTCCATGCCAGGTGAAAACTAGTGTGGCAACTGTGAGCCCCGCGCCCACTGATGCTAACCACCCATGCCAGGAGATAGGAACACACGTCTGTAGCCAGGATGAAGGAGCCAGTAAAAGTCCTAGAGATTCCATCTTGTGTAAGGTTTAAACCTGTATGATGAACAAGCCAACCATCATTCCGGCATGTGAGGGGAAGGGGTTTGCAAGTGCCCACCCCTAACTGAGGAGCTATGGACAGCGGATGGCTTCTGGGAAAGGGAGAATCAGTTACTTTAAGGGTACAGCCCCTGGTTGTTCAACCACGCACCAGAGGTGCCTGCACACCCAGGAGTTTTTGCACAGCACAAACTGGACTCATGGGTGATTAATAAAAATAAATAAATAAAACATGAAATTGGGGGCAATAGGAAGATAGAAGTATCTGGAAGGGTTAAATGTGATTATATATATATATATAAAATTTGTGAAAGGATTTAAAAAATTTTTTAAAATGGTAAGATGAGGATGAAGGAGCTGTCTCTCAAGGACTTAGAGATAAAGAGGTTAATCAGACTCCATCTGCCTCAGAAGGAAATTTCCTAATAGCAGAGAGGCTACAAATAAGAGAGAGCATAGCCCTTGGTAGACCACCCAGTTATATAGCCAGTTCCTCGGATGCACAGATGAGAGATGCTTAAGTTACTCGTGTGCCAATATAACCTTTGTGAAGGAACATGGGTAGTATAAAGTGAGTTTGTATTTAAGTGTGGTCTATTCATTCAGTTTAGCAGCAAACACCGGTAAATTTTGTCTTTCCTTAACTTGGATTTTTATCTGTGCTTGGTAATGTCACCAAATAGTAATAACGAATACTTAGCATTGTATTCAAGTATCAAGTGTGTGCAAGCTAGTTTAGTGGGAACCACAACTTACGGACATCATTTCTCTTCTAGAAGGAACTAAGAGGAACACAACATGCCCAAGGGCCAGACCCTTGGTCCCCAAGTCAGTGTTGTCAGATACTGTCTGCCCTCTGCAAGGATGCCCTCCAGGATTCTGTGACAGTGTGTCGCAGAAAACCATAACTAACCCTAACCCTTGTCAGTCTCTCTGCCAACACCCATGCCTAAAGTCTGTGAGGCATTCACTGCGTGCTCTTTAGCTATGCATGCGCTTAGCACGTGTCTGGTACGGCAAACCTTCAACACGTGTCAAATAAACACACACATGAAGAAAGATTTGCTGGGAACAAATCCAGCATTAAGGGGGAAAAAAGAGGAAAGAGTTTTACTATTGGATGTGTGTGTGTGTGTGTGTGTGTGTGTGTGTGTGTGTGTGTG
>NC_034596.1:14943535-14955504 GCF_900095145.1 Mus pahari
AGAGAGAGAGAGAGAGAGAGAGAGAGAGAGAGAGAGAGAGAGAGAGAGAGAGAGAGAATGTCTATGTACATACATATTCAGCCTAAGGGGAAAATACACACACACACACACACACACACACACACACAAACACATACATATATATGCCTGTGTACGTATATGTGTATGTGTGTGCATAATCATTTTTAATAAGCCAAGGAAGAGACACCTGCTCCACTTCACAGTTGAAACAAAAATTAATACAGATACACAAAGATGCTTATATGTTTATAATCACCAATTTTTGTTTTATCATGAAAGATTTTGAAGTGGGAAAAACCACATTAGTGGGTATTTTTCCTAGAGAATTCTCCTAGGCTGCCTGTCTTTCTGGGAATCTCTCAGCTATCCTTACTCTGTGCATTGTAGAAGGGAGACAATGGGGTGGGTCACCCTGGTCCGTGGAAGTGAACTTTGTCTGTTGGAGAAACAGTCAGTTATTATCATGTAGATGTTCCTTGCTTTGCATTTACTTGCAAATTCTTTCCCAATTCCTAACTGCCTATATTTGTATACCATTTGACTTCGCACAGAATAGGTTTCATTTTTTTTACATTTTACTGGTTTCCTCATTAAAACAAAGCACCCTTGACATGTATTAATTAAACACTTTCACAAAGTCATGATTTTACTTTTATCTTCATTGTAACAGCACTTAGGATTCAAACCCAAGGTTACTGGTTCTTTCTGATTAATTAATTACACACACACACACACACACACACACACACGAGCTGATTTCAAGTTCTTTATCATTAAATTCTCTGTCAAAGGCAAGCAAGCTAACCTTAGTTTAAAAATAATAATAACCTTGAAAATAGGTTGAGAGCTCAGCATCGGAGCATGTGCTCGGAATGCTTAAGGATGTGGGCTCAATTCCTAGGGCAAACACACACTCACACATACACGCACTAACACACATTCATTCACACATACACACTCACACATACACACTCACACACACACTTACACACACACACATGCACATACATACACACTCACACACATACACACATACTCTCACACATACACATACACACATTCACACACACTCACACTCACACATGCACACACTCACACATACACACACATTCACACACTCACATACACACATAAACACACACATACACACACACTCTCACACATATACACACTCACACACACTCATACACACTCTCACACATACACTCACACATACACACACTCATACACATGCTCATACACACATACACACATATACACACACATACACACACACACACACTACACTACACTATACTGATTCAAAAGACCTTTGAAAAACTACTTTTCTTTCTTTTGAGATAGGTTGACCTCAAATTTGCCATGAGGCTGAGGGTGATTTTAACCTTTGAATATTCCTGCCTCCACTTTCCAACTGTAGGATTATACGCGCGCGCGCGTGTGTGTGTGTGTGTGTGTGTGTGTGTGTGTGTGTGTGTGTTACCACATCTGGGTTATACCAGGGTGGAAATTGAACCTAGGGCTCTGTGTCTGCTAAACAGATACTCTGAAACTGTATTTTTTTTTTTGGGGGGGGGAGCATCGAAACAGGGTTTCTCTGTGTAGCCCTGGCTGTCCTGGAACTCACTTTGTACACCAGGCTGGCCTCGAACTCAGAAACTCTATTTTTAATGTTGCATGGCAAGGACTAAATCCGAAAGCATACTGAATGATGTAGTGGGTCAGCCACCTATGAGAGCCTGGAATTACCAGGATAGCATGCATCCCAGTCTGCCAGTCTGTCTGTCTGTCTGTCTGTCTGTCTGTCTGTCTGTCTGTCTGTCTGCCTGCCTATCTATCTATCTATCTATCTATCTATCTATCTATCTATCTATCTATCTATCTATCTATCTATCCTCATCTATGTTTTCTCATTCGTGCTCATCTGCCTGACCTTCTGCCAGCTCCAAAAGGGCCTGAGTCCTCCACTTCCAGCTGCTTTTCAGAACAAGCAGTCATGTGGTCAGAGCCAAACAACGCAGGTTAGACTGATCTGGGTTAAACTGAACAAAGCCTGAGCTCAGCCTCAGACGCCTGTTCAGGAACGCCTGCCTTCCAGAGTACGGGATCCAGGAGATGCTCTTTCCGAGGTACTACGTGCAAAAGCCTAGAGAATCCTCAAAGATTTCCCCCATGAAGACAGCAGAAGCCCTTTAAAGCAGGAAATATTGCAGCTGAGGTTAGCTGACCCTGAGATAATAGTCCCAGTAACACAGGGAGCGGGGAGACAGAGACGGAGAGAGACAGGGAGAGACAGAGGGAAGCTTGATGGATAGTTTCTAGGGCCATGCACCCCTCAATGGAAACCCCAGATACACCTCTCAATACTTTTTCTGAGATTCAAGTTTACCACTTTTCCTGATTAATTTTATATATATCACCTTGGACTTGAACCAACTACGATATCCAAGTGTTCATTTCAGCATCTGGCTAGATGTTACAGGGAAAGTAGATTTCAGTGTGACTAACACTTGAGTGGGTCACCATGATGCACTCCCAGAATACCACCAGTCAAGAAACAGGCATGAGGATCACTGTGAGTTCAAGGCCAGCATGGTCTGCGTAGCAATTTCCAAGCCAGGCAGCATTATATAGAAATACCCAGACTCAAAACAAAGAAGCACTCCAATTGGTCGACTTGGAGGGTGGCTAGTGGGCCTCCTCCAATCAACGGAAGTCTAAAGAAACACCAGTGAAGAAGGAATCCTGTCGCCAGAAATCCCTGGACTGGGGTGCAGCAGCATCATCTCCCTCCTGGGTCTCCAGCTGCTGGCCTGCCATGCAGACATCAGACCTACATCCACCATCATCCAATCAAATAACACATCAGGAGCCTACTGCAGAATTGGGCTTGCTGAGAGGCTGGGAAGCAACAGAAATGTGGCTGCTCACGGTCAGCAAAGACCTCTTTGTGCAGGCTAGGACTCTGTAGGTAAAGGAGGGTGAGAGGCAGATGCCACGGGGCTCCTCCTCTGCTCTGCTCCGCTCTAGGCAGCTCCTTTACTTCCCAAATCATCAGCTAAATAAATAAGAAAACTTCTGACCTGAAAGTTGCTGCTTGGGTACAAATCCATACACCACCACCTAAAATGTGACAAAATTAAAAATAATTAACACTAATTCACTAAACCTCCTTATTGTTCGCAGACTTCTCTATAGAAAGGTTAATAAAGAGAATAGGATGTCAGAAAATGCTAGAATAACCCTACCCACATACTCCCAGGCCACTCATTTTGATCAAAGACAGACCAAAATCAGTAGGATGGCCGCTCACACCAGCTTCTGGACTATAAATCCAAGTGTACAAGTGTACCTACAAGCTCAGCTGTCCCTTCAGGGTAGGTCATTGGCTGTGAAGCTGCCATTTCAACCTTCTTATTACTTTATATGTATCAGCAAAGGCTCAAAAAAACCCCACAGGATATTAATTCAATTAACTCAAGGTCACACTGAGCCCCACGCCGAACATGCACTCTTGTTCTTTCTCCCTATAAAAATAGCTCAGCTGTATCCCGTCTAAAAGAGCCCTACAGCCATTTTACAACAATCATGGTAGATATCACACTCAAACATAACACTAAAACGTCCCCATTCGTTGACTTCTGCATAGGCACAAATCCAAGTAAACCAGAGTCTGGAATGTCTCGTTTGTGGTGGTCATTGTCAAGAGGCTCCTGGTGCCCATAAATCTCAGGTGGGTCCCTCGAAGCCTTGGCTCCCTGCCCACTTTGAGTGGAAAGATGTCATTCCTTCAGCACTGGAGAAGGTGCATAAATTAGCTGCCAAGTCTCATGGGTCCCACTTCCCCCAAGAGCCACTAGGACCATGGGGTTATCTCACATGAATTAGAAACACCAAAAAAAAAAAAAAAAAAAAAAAAATCACCCAACAAAATGATGGCAGAAAAAAAAATGCCTAGTATATTCCAGACCCCAGACAAAGCCTATAACAAGCATCCATGGACCAGAGAAAAGAAGGGAAATACACAAACCAAGGTTAAACAGTCATGATTTCAACCACAGGGCCAGCATGTCTGGCAGACGGGAGTGTCTTATAAAATGTAACTTGTAAGGCTTGCAAAAGGACAGCAGCCAGTGTCTGGAGACCAACAGACTGGTCACCGACTCCAGGATCTATCTGGAAGGTTAGTTTTCTTACTTAATTTATGTTTATGGAAGCACATACCTAACAACTGGGTTTTCAAATAAATCTCTTCATTTCTGGCTCCCCAGGTATTCTTGGCACCCCAGTGCTCAACCCAAGTATTGGATCTGTCTCCACTCCCTCCTGTTAGCCAAGGCTGATGTGTTTATTTTTAGCTTTCTGTTTCCTAATCATTCCATTTTTATTTTTATTTTTTTTTTTATGGGCTTGCCCTGAAACCACCTCTTTCCCAACTTACAAAGGTCTTTATCTTTCTGTAGATAAAAATCCACCATCATGGAGCTGTGGTTAAAACCACAGTCTGGGTCTTTCAGATCCATAATGGCAAACTGGGGTTTATGACATAAGAATAATCCAGCAAGAACTGAAGGCAGAGACTCGGAACAGAGACCAGTATTGGCTTGCTTCCTGGCCCAAGTTCAACTACCTTTCTTATACACCCCAAGCCCACCTGCCTAGGGACAGCACCACCCACAGAAGACTAACTACCTCCCTGACCCTCATCAATCGACAGTTAAGAAATTACCCCACAGACATGCCCAATGGCCACTCCGATGGAGGCACTTTTCAATTGGTATTCCCTCGTCATGGGTGTGTTTCAAGTTGACAACCAAAATTAGCCATCATGCCAACTTTGGCTAATTCTATCATTACCTTTGGCCGCCTCTGTTTACCAGGTGTAACAGTTGATGACCTGCAAAAACTTCCATGTCTTTGCGGGAAGACCAGAGGTGACACAAATTCCTCCTGGGGTGGTCTCAATAATGTCTTCATGTCCAAGTTGCTGCCTCCACTCATGCCCTCAGCCTCCCCATTTCCTCCCAATAAAGACCCTGGACTACTTCCAACTCCTCTGTACCCTTCTTCAATCATGCCCAATACCCCTTTTCTTTCTTTGTTGTTTTTGGTTTTTGGTTTTTGGAGACAGGGTTTCTCTGTGTAGCTCTGGCTGTCCTGGCACTCACTCTGTAGACCAGGCTGGCCTCGAACTCGGAAATCCGCCTGCCTCTGCCTCCCAGGTGCTGGGATTAAAGGCATGCGCCACCACTTCCCGGCCCCTTTTTCTTTCTTTAGTAGCTTCAGGGTACATGAGAGAGAAGAATAGACTATCTGGGGGGCTGAAGAGATTGCTCAGTGGTTAAGCCCACTGGCTGTTCTTTGAGTGGTTCTTGATTTCAATTCCCAGCATCCACATGGTGGCTCAGAATCATCTGTAATGGGATCCTATTCCCTCTTCTAGTATGCGTGAGGACAGTGCACTCACATGCATAAAATACAGAAACAAATAAATCTATAAAAGAACAAACTATCTGGCGATCACTTGCAGCTGTGGTTCCTGCCCACGCAATCTCCATCTCCAGGGATCTCAGGTGATCCCAGGATTACTGTCCTCCCTCATCCTCCCCAGGTGCCAAAGCGCCTACTCATCTCTCCAGACTCTGCCCAATTGGCCCCTCTCAGAAGCAACTCTCTTTACCCTGGAAACACCACTGTTCCCCACCTGCCCTCCTGTCTTTTCAAATAAATCTCTTCATTTCCGGCTCCCCAGGTGTTCTTAGCACCCCAATGCTCGACCAAAGTACTGGATCTGTCTCCACTCCCTCTTGTTGGCCAAGGACAACGTGTTGATGTTTAGCTTTCTGTTTCCTGATCATTCCATTTTTATTTTTGATGGGCTTGCCCTAACTCACAAGGGTCTTTTTCTGTAGATAAAAATCTACAGAAATAGGCAGATTAAACACGCCCTCCTTCTGTGTGCCTCCCAGCAAGCAGGCCATCTGGTTTCTATGCTTGCCCACCTCTCTGCTCCTAGTACTGCCATTACCATGGCACACAGCAAGCCTTCAAGGCAGATTTCCCCTCCCAAATTCCTTCTCTATTGTCTGTAAGATATCAAACACCACTCAGATCAACATTAGGGTAGTTATTTAACACTAACTGTGGTGCTCTTAAAATTGGCCACCATGTTGAATAAAGTGGCTGGTCCTGTAGGATGTCTGGCAGACTGTAACACCTTCAGAAGTCAGTAGAATGGATACAGAACACTAGCAATCTCTTTTCATCTCCCCATACTCTATTTCTCCCCTCCCTCTGCCATCTCATCCCTCCACACCCTCCTTTTAGTTAAATGCTTTCTTCTTTGATCCCCATATTCTATTGGCTTCTCCTACAGGTTCTTAGTCTATCATTCCTCCTACACCTAAATAATATAGTCACATAGTTCTAAAAGTGGAAGAAGTTGACCAGAAGGCATGTGGCAGAAATCCAAGGGGCTCCACCTGCTCCTCTACACCCTTCTTCTGCTCCCTAGTGATAGTCCTGCCCCCATCTTTGAACAGTTGATTCTGCATTTTTTCTTCTGAGTATTGTAAAAACGTTGTAACACCTCAGTAGCCAAGGCTAGGCATCCTTCATCACAGCAAACGAAGCTCTGCCGCTCACCTTGCTTACTCATCCCCCAGCCTCCCACTTTAGACACACACTCTGTACTTCTATGGCTGGCATTTCCTAGGGTTTCTTTTCATTGCTCACTAGTTTCCAAAGTTATTGCTAATTTCTTTTCTATACTCCAAAAAAAAGCAAAATTTAAAAAAATTAACAAAAAATTTTTTACCGTCTTTCTTAGGGTTTCTATTGCTGTGAGGAAACTCCATAACCAAACATAAGTTGGAGAGGAAAGGGTTTATTTGGCTTACACTTCCACAATTGCCCATCCCTCTGCCCCTAGAGCTGCCACTATCATGGCACATAGCAGAAAGAAGGAAATCAGGACAGGAATTCAAGGCAAGATCC
The DNA here is from genome assembly GCF_900095145.1 of Mus pahari. Taxonomy (NCBI): domain Eukaryota; kingdom Metazoa; phylum Chordata; class Mammalia; order Rodentia; family Muridae; genus Mus; species Mus pahari. The sequence continues at coordinate 14,950,553 of NC_034596.1, forward strand.
TGGAGGCAGGGGCTGATGCAGACACCACGGAGGGGTGCTGCTTGCTGACTTGCTCCTCATGCCTTGCTCAGCCTGTTTTCATATAGAACCCAGGGCCACAAGCCCAGGGATGGTCCTACCCACTATGGTCTGGGCCTTCCCCCATCAATCACTAACTAAGAAAGTGCACTACAGTTGGTCCTTATGAAGGCATTTTTCTGATTTGAGGTTCCCTCCTACCAAGATGACTCTAACTTGTGTCAAGTTGACATAAGACTAGCCATCACAGCAGCATTTCAACGTCATCAAATATATTTACATCCTTTTGTTCCTGGAAGTCTTCCCACTGTGGGGCCAACTGTGGTCCTGATGCTGTCCTTCAGGGCCTTGTCTCTGTCTTTGTTCTTCCTGCTGAGCATCTAGTCCCGATGCATCGTTCTGATCCCATCATGATGTTTAACAAAGTCTCACCTCTGATCTTGTAACTGTACTGGTCCACCCTTCTGAAGACATCAGTCATAATGCCTGTGTCTTTGTTTTCTGTCTTAACAATAGTGATGATAAGATCCTCAATGTTGCTTGCTTGCTTTGATTCCTGTTGGAGACATTCTTTAAACATTCAGTAATGCCTCCTATGTGTTCATACACGAGAATTGAGCTAAAATATTGGGTTGGGATGTATGTGGTTGTAGATCTGTGTCTCTGCACAGAGGATGAATGTGGGGATATAAGTGTAAAGATCAGATCTGTACACCCAACTGATTACTCAACATCTCTCTTTAATGTCTAATAGTTCTCTCAAGTGCACTATATGCCAAGGATGTCGACACTCCTCCCTGCCCCGTAATCCATTTTCTCTTGGTTGTCTGCAAGGCCTTACCCAATCAAAGCCCCTTTTCCCCCTGAATCACCTACACCCTAGCTATGCCCACCACCCCTCTCCCCACCCCCACTCCCAGCTCTACTGTGACAGTAGTGGTAGACAGGCTGACCCAGTGGACTATGGGAAGTGGGACTCTTGCACATCCCCACAACCAGCCTACTTCCATATGAGTCACAGCCCTTTTAACCACAGGATGTTTATTTATTCATGTCCTGACACAATATAGCAATCTGAGGACAGGGGTTTTATCTGGTCTGTTGGCTTCATTGTTGGTTACTCCCCAGGACCCAGGACTATATTTAGCATGCAGAAGGTTCCTGAAAACGCTCTAAAATAGGAGAGTGAAAATCATCGCACGGCTTTTCACCCATCTCAAGTCAGGCTTCTAAAGTGTACGTTAGAGGTTTCAATGACAAAAATAATGCCTCCCGATTTTCTGTACCTCCAGGTTGTTCACATACACACACACACACACACACACACACACACACACACACACACCCTGACTGGTCAATGCCTGCTGATGATAGGATGGCTTCAGATGACTAAATCTACTGAGAGGGCGGGTTAACCCCTTGAGGCCTGTAGCTCATAGCTATGTGTCCTTTAGGACACCTGCTTCTGTCTGTGCCTCGTCACTGCTGTGTTACTTACTGACTTGGGTCCATCCTAGCTGCCGGCTCTGGGTCCAGGAGACCAACTACCAGAGAGGATGGAGGGCAGGCATCACCTGGCAGGAACCTGTGCAGTGTTTCCTATAATCACCCAGAAGCCTAAGGCCCTCTGGCTCACTTAGAAGCATAGCTGGTGGCCTGAGAGCAGAAGTGGGGATGGCCAGGACCAGCATAGCCTCCTATTTACACAGTTTCCATAACCAATACCCGACCCCAGGGGAACTAAAAGTGGCAGATTTTCAGACAAAACAAAAAATTAAAAACTCTTTACATTTCAAATAGTATACACAGCTGCGACAGTGTCTATAGATAGCAGTGGCTATCAGTCTTTCCTAATGCTGTGACCCTTTAATACAGCTCCTCTTGTTGTAGTGACCACAACCATAACTTCATAACTGTAATTTTGTTACTACTTTGAATCGTAACTATAAATATCTGATATGCATGATATCCAATATGTGACCCCTGTGAGGGTCATTCATCCCCAAAAGGGCCATGACCCACAGGTTGAGAATCACTGTTCTATAGCCTCTGAGAGGAAGTCAAACCAAAGTAGCCAGGGTGTCTGGATTTTAGTGTTTCTTGGCTAAATATATTTCACCTTCAGAGTAGCAATCCACACACATCTAATGCCAGACTCCAAGACACTAATATCTAAAATGCCTTCTCTCCACATATCAGGAATTCCACATTCCTCCTCATCATATCCTCCTTAGCATGTCCAGGTAGATGAGTCCCTGCTGATGTGGACTGTTGCCCATGATGGACTGTTGTTCATCTCCAGCCATCTCATTACTACCCATGGCTTCTGAAGGCTGTGGTCCTGCCCGCAACCCTCCCACCTCCCTTTATGTCCCCAAAGTTATCCCAGATGGGGCACAGGATGAGGTGGCTATCAAAGATTTGAGGATGTCATAAAAGAACCACAAACAAACAAAGGAGACATGAAACTGCAGATGGAATCCTCCTGTGGCTGTGGACACAGAAAGGTTGGGGAAGCTGCCATGCTCCTGGGCCAGTCTGAGACAGGCCATCTCTCCAGTCTGCATTTTTCTCCTTCCCTCAGTTCTCACGATCGTACTCCAGCCAGGAAAGACTGTCACAAGCAAAGCTCTGAAGGCTGGAACATCTGGCCACCCTGGGAGCTTAGTACTTACACAGAATTCATTTCACACCAGCAACCACTGTCTCCCTCCTAGGGACTGGGCCCCGAGTTCCTCCCATCTTGTAGCTTTGCTCTTACAGACCTTTGTTTCTAGTTAATGGCTAAAAATCAAGATAAGAGATGCTCAAGACTACACCTGTTTGCTGCTGAGGTCCAGAAGTAATGAAAGTCACATCTGTTCATGTTCCTGTTGGCAAAAGGCAGCAGCCTGGCCCCTAATCAAAAGATAGGACTAGGAAATCCAGTCACCACCACAGTGAAGGTAAACAGACCCAAAGAAGGACAACTAGCTACTTCAGGCACACCTTCCAGGCTCGGGGTCTCTAAATTCCACCTCTGTCCACACATACAGAGGAACCCCCAAATCAATTCTCACCGCCATCAAATGTTTGACCATTGGGAACTCCACAGCTAAAACTGCCATTCCGCTGCGCCATTGCACTACTTAACACGTCAATGACAAACAACAGAAGGCAGAGAAAGGGAATGGTGTGTCCACCTTTGCCTGGGCTCACACTCTAGTGTGTCAAATTGGCTGCTTTGGTTTGTGGCTCCCCAGTTCAGCTTCTTCCAGGAGAGCTTATGTTCCATGGGCGTTCTCACTGCGTGGGCTCTGCTCCCCATCGAAACCATAGCTGGGCTGTTACAGATACTGCTGAGGCAAAAAATGGGTGGGCTCTGCCTGCGGAGAGGAGCCAGGTCTGGTTCACATTTGTTACTGGTCAAAACAGGAAGTTCTTAGACCAGTTTCCAAAGTGCACATCTCTCAGACAACTTTGCAAAGCACATACACTGTGGTTTGCACAGTGATGCAGCCCGGGCTGCTCCGTGAGCAATACTTCTAGCATCTCTCACAGCCTCTTGTCCTCTCCTTGACCCCAGAGCAGGCTGCTTCATGCAGGGCACATGCACTGTGGCCATCACTCCAGTACTGCCCAGTTCACCTCCAGCTGTGCTTCAACTACAATCATGGCGTGGCTCCCCTAGACATAGCAGACAGCTTCATATCTGATGTCTGCCCTTGCCATAGTCCACAGTCATATACTGTATGGCAGCCACCCTAAGCCCACCGAATTTAAACTGCTGGACATTAGTTTCACACCGCTGTCAAATGATTCTGACAGCAGACCCTGCTACTGTTAGGAAAAAAATATATGGGCCTCCTCTAAGGTCGAAGTTGAGGCTGCTGTCTATTTCCTCTTCTCCACAGATGTCAAGGGTGTCTTGGGACGGATCCTTTTCTGGCAGGCTATGTAGCTTTCTGACCAGTGTGATGTCATAGAGGGAGAAGGTGACGGTGCAGATAAACTGACACCACCTGAGGTTCCCACACTCATCTCAAGAGAAATTCCTTCTCCGGAGACTTCAGTGAGTCTTAATAGACCTGTCTTACAGTTTCTCTTGCTGTAATAAAATGCCATGGCTCAGAGCAACCTGGAAAGGAAAGGGTTACTTTCAGCTACCGTTCCACAGCATAGTCCATCACTGAAGGAAATCAGCACAGGAATTCAAGGCAGGAACCTGGAGCCGATGCAGAGACCATGGAGGGGTGCTGCTTACTGGCTTGCTCCCCCATGCTTCCTCAGCCTACTTTGTTAAAGCACCCAGGAACACCAGCCCAAGAGTGGCACCAACCATGCCCAACCATCATCAAGAAAATACACCACAGGTTTGCCCACTGGCCAATCTGGTTGAAGTATCTTCCCTTCCAAAATGACTGTAGCTTATGTCAAGTTGACCAAACAACAAATAAACAAACAAACAAACAAACAAACAAATGAGCATAGACCTGAAGGATTTTGAGGTTGCTTTGCTGTCCTACCCACAATTCCTGCCACAGGGATACATGGGAACGAGAGGGAACCAGGTTAAGTTCCCCAACTCCTAGAGAAAACTGCCATCCATTGTGGGATCCACCAAATGCCTGCAAGGTTCTTCCCCGATACCCCCTAGATGGCTCTCAGATCAGGTAAAAACATGAAAAAGCTTAGAAGCCTCTGTGGCTCCCAGAGATGGAATAACCCAAACATCTTCTTTGTTCTTTCTGGCGATGTGGAAATGAAACTCGGGGCCTTATACATGCCATGCAAGAGCTGCATTACTGATGTCTTAGTCAGGGTATCTATTCCTGCACAAACATCATGACCAAGAAGCAGTTGGGGAGGAAAGGGTTTATTCAGCCTACACTTCCATACTGCTGTTCATCACCAAAGGATGCAGGACTGGAACTCAAGCAGGTCAGAAAGCAGGA
>NC_034596.1:14955851-15001199 GCF_900095145.1 Mus pahari
AAAAAAAAAAAAAAAAAAATCCTTAGGGGAGGAAAGTATTTATTGGGCTTGCACTTCCAGGTGACAATCACAGTCCATCACTGAGGAAAGTCAGGAATGAATGTCTAGCAAGAACTTAAAAGCAGACACCGTGGAGGATCGACGCCTCCTGGTTAGCTCTAGGGCTCACTCGGACTCATGCTCAGCTAGACTTCCTCTGGTTTGTTTGTTTATTATTATTATTTATTTATTTATTTATTTAATGAAAGGGTCTCATCCAGGTGTGGTGGTACACACCTTTAATCCCAACACTCAGGAGGCAGAAACAGGCAGATCTCTGAGTTCGAGGCAAGTTTGGTCTACAAACCAGGCCCAGGGATAGAGCTGCCCGCAAAGGACTGGGTCCTTCTGCATCCGTGAATAATTAGGACAATCCCCCACAGTCATGCTCACAAGCCAATCTGTTCTGGGCAATTTCTCAGCTGGAGCTCTCCTCTCAGAGGACTCTGGGTTGTGTCAAGTCGACCATTTAACTTTAGAGTAAGCAGGAAGCCCCTCTCTCATCTTCAAGGTGTCAGAGACAGGGGGATTATCCACCTTGGGCGCTCAAAGGAGATATTTAACCTCAGGCGGACGCCAGTTCAGTGAAAAGGTCAGGGTTTGAGGCACTCGTCTCATACAGAAGGCCCTGGGTTCCTTCCCCGGCACCAGAAGGAAAAAGTCATAACTTCACCAACAGCAAAACATCCACATAAACATGGAATAACTGGTCATCCTAACTCCTAAAAGGTCAGTGTTTAATGATGATGACTGTCCTCCCTGCACAGAACTTGAAAGAATCAAGTTGAGAAGTGAAACATCAAACGCATCTCTTCGAAATCCAGATGTATCGTTTCACAAGCCCACCATCAGCTTTTCAGAATGTAGCACTAATGCTAACTGGAACTCTGACTACAGCTTTAGCTGCACTTAATTCTAAGTGCATTTGGGCTTTATTAATGCTGAAGAGACTAGAGTTGAGCACAAAAAGAATTACAGCAGAAAAACACGTTGACTGGCTAGAGTTGTTGGCTACCATGCATGAGGCCCTGAGTTCAATTTCCAGCACTGCTGTATGGAGGTGGTGGCAAGCAGGAAGATCCAAAGGTCAAGGCTGTCCTCAGTCACATAGCAAGTTACAGCTCGAAATAACTAACAATTTGACACACACACACACACACACACACACACACACATGTGCGCTTCAGAGGACCCAAGCTTGATTCCCAGCAGTCACATTGGATCACTCACAATCACACGTGACTCCAGTTCCAGGGAAATCCAGTCCCCTCTCCTGGCATTCATGAATACCAGGCACACTCATGGTACTTACATACAGTCAAAATACTCATACACATAAATCTCTTTACAACTAATAGTGGTGGTGATAATTTGGTTCAGCTCCACAACATTTTGAAGATGAGTCTTTAAACTTAAGGTAGAAAACTGCCCTGTAGAATTTGCCCGCTTAGCCTTTGCTGGCTTATCCGAAGAAATAAATGTATACTGAGCCCGTGAATTGACCACTGGGGGAGAGCCAGATGAAATATACTGTTATTCAACCAACCAATCCTATTACCATCATTATTTCCATGCTGCCTGGTAGTGAAAACCCAAACTTTGGTCCAGATCAGAGTCACTTTCAGTCAGCTAAGGGATGGTTCACCCAACTAACTAATACTGGGGGGTTGGTTTGATTTTGGGGTGTTTTTTGGTTTTTTTTTTTTTTTTTTAGATAACCTTGAAAAATGGATTAAGATGACGAAGAACATTCTGGAAAGAAAGCACAAAGTCCTGAAATGAATAGGTTACTTGAAAATATAAACCTTTTCTTCTCAGCTTGGCTCTGCAGACCATCTCAGAAAAGGATGTTTTTGCCATCAGAGCAGAAACGTGACGGGCTGCACCTCCATTTACATTTCTTTGTTGCAAGATGCATGTGACTTGTTGGGGTTCCAGCCTCGGGAGAAAGCGGAGGCACTGGTGGTTACTTTCCGAAGTGAAACTTCCAACCGCAACCTCCGGCGCACAAAAGGCGGAGTGAGTCACAGGAAGAGGCCACTTGCTTGCAAAATGCATTAAAAGTAATGCAGGCTGAATGGACTTCCTGCACCAGTGAACAGATCGCTGGCATCCGGACAGGCTCCTCAAGGCTCCCCGACCATTTCGGGGAGGATGAGACCATTAGAAATCTGGGCACATCCACCTCTACCCAGTTCCCTGCGTTCTCACTCTGCCCAGGCTGTCAGACCTGCTGTCTCCTCCCAGGCCTGTGGCTCCCATCTGAGACTCCCCAGGAAGGCAGATCTGACTGGTGGTTTCCTACCACAGGGTCACAAGGACACCTTGTGACCTAAGCAAGCACCTGTGGCTTGGTCTCCAAGGTCCTTTAATAGAAAGAGGTGAGGTGTTCTTTGTAGAGGCTTCTCCCGGTTTGAGCAAGTCAGGTGGAGCTGATGTGAGTCCTAAGCAGACAGCATTACTGAGCTGGCCAGATGACAGACTTGAGCCTGGTCAGGGCTGCATGGTCCACAGCATGTGAGTGCATCCTAATCCCATAGGACTTATTAAAATATTCTCGGAGGCCCACACCCACTGCTAGGGCCGGTAGGTCTAGGGTAAGGTCCTGAACATTTGTATTTTTAACAAACTCCCTCATTCTCCAGGGCCACAAAGAACAGATTTTAAATCTCATCAGACTGTCCTCCAAAGCTCACTTGAAGATTTGGGCCTCGGATTGCGCTCATCCAAGGGACATCCACACTGAAACAGTCCCCTGAAGAAATTCCCCTGCCTCCACACAAATCCAACCCACAACCTGGCTGGTCTCCAAGCCTGGGACTACAGGGAAAGGCCTTTGTCAAAGCAGGGGCTGCTTTGAAAGGCTATTCGGTCAAACGAGAACCAACTGTGCCCCCCTGTGGCCACTGGCTTTCACTGACTTCCAGGGTCAGCTTCTCTGGTCAGACTCTGCTGCCCTTCTGGGACCAAGCCTGGCTGTACCACAAGTGATAATAATTATCCTCTTTGATGCTACAGGCTAAAAAGAGGGGTTGCAAATGTAAAGTCTATCCTAGGGGTGTAGGGCATGGACTTGCCTAGCATGCATGAAGCCCTGGTTCAATTCCCAGTACCAAATAAGACACTCATAGTGGCACATACATGCAATCCCAGCACTTGGGGGGGGGGTGGCAGTAATGATCTAATTCAAAGTCATCCTTGACTATAGTGTTCTAGGCTATCCTCATGAGACTGTCGGAGACTCTGACGCTGGGAAGATAGCTCAGTGGATAATACACTTGCCAAACAAATGAGAGGGCCAGCATTGAAATCCCCAGAACCCACAAAAAATCCAGATGTGGTGGTCACCTATAATCCTCGCAACTCACAAAGCAGAAATGGAATCATTTTACAAGCTGACTAGAAAAGGAAAAAACCCAGAGGCCTGTCACCTCTTGTATTTCATGGGAATGGGCATGATGCTGTTCACACTCCAGAACCATGATAGACAACACAGACAAAGATGGTCGAATGGGGTCTCAGCTCTGATGTTGGGACCACAGGCCTGCTGAAGAGTGTTTGGTCCCAGAACTTGTTTCAAAACTGGGCCTCTTTAATTTTCCTCTGTGACAGTTCCATTCCAGGACCTCACAGGGGTCGTATATGTGTTATCTTTCACGAAAGTTGTCTCAGAGCTGATGGTTAAGACCAGTCCCCCCACGCCCCATTAGCTCTTGGCTTCTGATGCAAAATGGGAATGTTACTCTCTGAAACCAGATCAAGCCCTTCAAATTCCCAGGTGAACAAAGCTTGTCTCTGGGAAAGTCTAAGCATCCGAAAACTCATTCTGTCTGCATGGGGGTATGAGCTGGGGGACACAGGAGAGCCTTGGGTACCACCGTGGAGGTCTGGTGTCAAAGGACAGAAAGAACACATATGAATGAGTGGCCTATAGACAAGTTTATCCCGGTTTTTATTTCAGATAGGAGAGCCTCAGACCCTGCAGTCAGGTAGCATAGATCTGTGGAGCTGGCCAAGGGTTTCTTCTGCTTTGTAACATGTTGAATCTACAGACACCCAGGGACCTGTTGGAATTTGGACTCCTCGGTTTTTACCCAGCAGTACCTTTAGCATTTAAGGACGATACTCTTCCACGCCCTCCATAACCACCAAGGCCAACACAGCAATCTGTAGGCAGCCTCCGGCCATTGCTAGTGCACGGTGTTAATAGGATATGACCAACCTCAGCTCAAACTAGTCAAGGGCTTTGATGGACTCCTTCAAAATGAAAAACTAAGGACAAATACCCAAAAGGTGTGTGGGGGGGGCAGTGTCTATGAGGTAAAGACACCTCAAACATGGCAAACAGGACCTGTGAGACACTATGTACTGAACCTTCTTCTGTGCCTCCTGGCTCAACACTCCTTCCAGGCCAGGGAGGAGCCATGATATTTCAAACAGATCTCTCAACTTGATGATCCAATATGAGTTGTGCAAGGACCACATGCATTCTCTTAAGTGGGAAGGGCACATTCATATCTCTCAGGGGTAAATGGGGTTGGTATGATACCTGTATGAACTCAAACAACAGGAAAGGTCTTTACGCCCATAGTGAAGGGTTCATAACCATAAGGATTCTTTTTATGTGTGTTCCCAGTCCATTTGTGTGCAGACCCTTGGACAGGTGTGCATGTACTTGTACGCCCATACATGTAGGAAGCAGGGCCTCCAGTGTTGATCCTCCTCAAGTTCAGTCAGCCATGTTTATCGAGATAAGGGTCTCACACTGGGACCTGGGGCTTATGGATTCTACTAGACTGTCTGTCTAGCCAGCGCCAAGGATCCATCCACCCGTCCTCATCTCCCCGGCGCTGGTATAACAAGTGCACACTGTCATCAGGCTTCATACATGGGTAATGGAGATAGAACTTGGATGTGCTTGTTTGCACGGCAAGTACTCTTACTGCCTGAGCCATTTCCCTAGCCCACACTAAGGGTTTCTTTCCCCCCTTCAAGTAAATGACTAAGTATTGTATATAAAAAAACCAGAAAAAAATAAGAGCACCTTAAGAACTTATAAAAATAATTTAAAGTTCATATGCCTGATTTTCAGAAGTCTTTCATCCATCTTGTTTATTACAGAAATTTCTACCTCTGCATCAAGCACAACACAGTGGAATATTATATTGATTTTTTTTTTTTAATCATCGCACCGACATCTGCAAACACACAGCCAATGTTGTAAATAAAATACACTGAAGTAGTGATCCGAACCTGAAATCCAAAGGGGAAGCATCTGACGACAGAAGCCTGATGTGCCAGGTGTGCTCTCCTTCATCACGTGGGATCGACATTTGAGGACATGTCACTATGGAGCGAGTCGCTCATTTCCATGAGCAACTTTGAAATGTATGGTACCCACACAGTATCCTAACACGTGACCTTGGGGCCCCTGGGTTTAAGTGCATATGCAGATAAGCAACTTGAGAACCTGGGTGCAGCTCTCACTTGGATCTCACAATGGAGCCTAACAGTAGACGTCCACATCACTGCCTGGACAGGGCTCCTGAAGATTTTCACAGAGATCGTAGAGTGTGGTTTTGTAGAAGGTGTGCTCTGTTTCAGGGTAGAGTGACAGGGAAGTTTAAGGGATATCAAAACTAGGTTCCCAAGCCAGGTGGAAGGACTGCTGTATGTCTAAGACGGTGCATTGTAGACCAGCCTTGGTTATCGAGAGACTCTGGCTCAAGTCCTAGCATGGCATCAGAAAGCCACCTGGACTTCAGGCTGCAGAGGGCATTTGAAAAGAGATTCCAGAGCTTCCCCTGGGTATGAGGGAGATAGCCATGAACCTCTGCAGGCCAATGAGCTCATACACAGTCCACAGCAATCAAAATACACACAAAACCACCCTGGTGGCAGAGGATTGCCATGGCCTCTGAAGGTCATAAGCCAGGAGCTTAATGACTTTCCTGACTCTCAGAAGGGAGCCACACACTCAAGTCCAAGTTCCTCCATTAGTGGGAGCCCACAGCAGGTGACAGTGGCTTTCATTCCATTCCTGTGAACTATGTGGACCACATCCGACCTTAACGGAGCCCAGTGACCACAACAGCAGTGACTCTAGGTTTTCTTTCACAGAAAGAGTAACAGTCCATTCTACTGCTTTTTTCTTTTTTAACTATTCTATCTTTTCCTCCCCCCCCCCCTTTTTTTTCTTCCCGTCTCCTCTGACCCTAACAATGAAATTTAAATAGAAAGATCTTTCAGTCTCTGGAGTAAAACACCCTTTTAAAAAAAAATAATACTTTCAAAGTAAAGCAAATCTTTTAGCAAAATACTTTTCATTTTTCACATTGTTCTGAGACAGTTCACAGCAACCTTCTATCAGCTTAAAGAACATTGCTCAAATTATTACTTTTTTTTTTCTTGCCCTTAGACTGTGGGGGGGACGGGACTAAGAAAAAATAGTGATTCGGAGATTCTAGAAGATCAGAGTGTGACATCCCCAGAATAAGGCTCTTTGGATTGTCTAGCACACTTAACTTTTAATGCATTCATGACAGCTATAAGCCTAAGGATCTGGCTAGGATGCTCACAACAGCAGCCCAGTGACGGTAAAGAAATAAATAATATCTGCAAAGAAAATAATTTAACTTCTGGACACTATGTTTCTTAAAAAAAAACCAACCAGTTTCTTTAGCGGCATCCTTCCTGGTTGGCGTAGTGCTGCTCCAGTCCACACTAGTGACACAGAAGGTGCTGAGATGCCGCGGATGCACGCGCGCTGCCTTAGGGACTACCCTTGTAAGGTAAGGCATTGCAGTTGCGCAGAGCTAGACAGCGCACACTAAGGAAATGCCTGCTGCAGATGCATTAAGGCATAAATAGCCCAGCCTTGAGCTATGAGAAATGGGGAGAGATGCAGCTGCGTCACAGGCCACCTTTAACCCAAGCAATTAAAGAGCTTATCACCTAAAGTGAGACTAAGTCGGCAATACTGCAAGGGAACGTCTAAAAACATCAAAGCCAAGGCTAGGGCTGAGACCCAGCGAGGCCCATGTTCCCTTCACTTAGACTCGGGACACAGCCTATGTGCAGAAGGTGGCATGGATGTCTCTGTCATGGAAATGTGTCCCTGATGCTACTGATCCCTATGCACATCAGAGTTCCAGGGGATAAGGGCACAGTGATACTGAGACAGCTCTCAGGTGGCCTGCCTGCTTCTGCTAAGGGGTCATCACCCGTATTGCACATTAACTAATTGCTGGAGCAGACTGGACGGGAGGGTGCAGCATTACGTGTGCTAAACCCGGAGAGCTGCTCTGCACACTCCTAGTGCACCCAAGCCTCTTGCAGCCTATGGGATGAGATGTAGCCTCTCTCCACCCTCCATGCTTAGAAGTGTCACCCTGGGGCGAGCGAGCGAGTCGAGGGAGAAACGCTTCTCTCTTAGGCAGATGGCCACATATCAGCCTTCCCAGCAGCTCCAGGGTCCCCACAACCTATCCTTTAATGCTTGGTCGCATCAAGCGGAGGCTGAATGCATGTCCTGGTTTTCAAAGGGTGGCAGTGGCTCTCTCCAAAAGGTGAAGTTACTGAAAGTGTCTGAACAGGGGAAGTCGCAGGAATGGCTTCTCTTTAGCAACGGGAAGACGTGGTCGACCACTTCGCAGAGCCGCACGTACCTGGAAGGTAAAAGAACAGCGAGGTCACTGCCCACGGAGTCATGCCTGACACATGAAGGGCAATGCCCTGACTTCCTCCACCATGAGGGAAGGAAAATGAAAGCCGTGTCACTGGTTAGCATCAGAGACAGAATAACATACAGTGATTCAGCTGCAGGTACTGGAGACCCATCACTCCGTGGGGGATCACTTCCACTTCAGGAAAGAGTCCCTGGTCAGCAAGCCTGAGGCCTCCTCCAGCCTTACTTGCTGTGTGACTCTGGGAAAGCATCTTGCTCTCCCTGAGCTTCAACCCCTTCATCCTCACAGTGTGTGGGGCTGGACCACACAGGGGTTTCCAGCACTCCCTACTCGGGGCATCTCCTCTGCCCCCAGGACGACGCTGCCTAGCCACAGCCCACACTGCAGAAGGAGAGCAGCTACATGGGTCAGCCTGGGAGACCTCCAGGCTCCTCCACAGTGGTTCACACACACCCAGCCCTCTCCTGCACGCCCAGACTTCTGTCTGATGGTCTCTGGGCCCCTCTCCACTCAAGCCAAGAACCAAAGGGGGGCTTTCGAAATCCCAACTTCAGGAATTAGTATGTTCTGCGGCATGAAATGACTTATTCAGTAAGGCTACGTGTGTTTAATAAAGGGCCTCTGAGAGACCCGTGAGAAACAGTGTCTGCACACGGCAGAGAAGCCTCCCTTAATAACACACCAAGGATGATGTCTTTGCTGGAGAGTAAAACAAACAAACCAATTTTTAAAATACCTCCTGACCTAACGTTTGTGGCTATGGGGGGTGGGTGGTTCCCCACAGGGAGCTGTCCCCTGTCAGGCGGTGGAAGGTACCAGAACCAAGCTGGTGCGGCTCACGTGCCCTGGCAGTGGGGCCTGCTCTATCTGGGTGGCCCATTCTAGCCTCCAGACCTGGGGCTCCCTGGAGCAAGGACTGCACATTTCCTGACTAGAATGGGAGAAAACCCTTAGCTCAGTGCTCCACCCAGTGGGGTTTCACTTAAAAATGTTCCAGTCCATCCAGGTTCCGAGGGATAACGCCTGCTTGGCTAGCGCCAGTCACACCCAAGGGCCCGCAAGGTAACTCAGCCAGTAAAGAAGTGCTCGTGTTCAGTGGCCAGTTCCCAGGAACCCACATAAAGGGGGGAGCAGAAAATAGTCTCCACAGAAGCAGTCTTCTGACTTCCACATGCACTCTATAACATATGCATGTACTTGCCTGTGCATGCACACACAGACAGACAGACAGACAGACAGACACACACACACACACACACACACACACACACACAATTGAAAGAAAAGGTCATGCCAAGTTCTGGACCTTGGTAGACATGCTTCCTGAAGATGGGGGTTCATCTCAGAGGACCCCTCTCATTACCAGGTGAAAGGCCCTGCCTGACCTACTACAAGACAGAAGAAGGGTGTGGCTCCATCTCCTCTCCCCACTAGAGAGCTGCCTGAGAGCCTGACCAGAAAGCCAGGGTTCCCTCACATCTGGAACTGCTCTAGTCACGCTGGACTCTAGTCTAGCTGCAAAATAACAACCATCTTCAAAGTGAGAAACTACCTTGGTGGTCTCTCTCAGACATCCAGGCTGGCCTGGAACTCACTATGCAGCCTATAGCTAGCCTCAAGCCTACAGCAATCCTCCTGCCTCTGCTTTCCCATGGTGCTGGGATCACAGGTGTGAGTTGTGACCATGCCCAGCTCAAAAAAGCCTGGGAGGTACTTGTAAACTCCAGGAGGAATCTTACAGCCAACTCCCCAGTTCCAACTCTCCCGATTATAACAGTGTTGGGATCACTCAAGCGAGAGGCATTTTCTAGTTTGGTACAGATCACAGTGAACAAGGCAGAGTGGCAGCTCACCTAGTAGAGCTAACAAGTGAGAACGCCATGAGATGAGACATGAGATGAAAAGCAGAGCCAAGAGTGATGCGACATGGACCACAATGGCTCATCCCACATAGTCAATCAGGAGCAGATAATACTCACGAGCTGATGTTGGTCTTGGCATGCTCCTGCACCAGCTCACCCTTGGGGTTGACAGTGAAGATCCTATTGAGGGACACTCCCACTTGCTTGTAGGAATACACATCCTATGTTTAGAAGAGGTGATGTAACATGTCAGGGAGGTGGGGAGTTCACCGTACAAACAAGCACATGCACACGCCATCTCTCACCAAATGTGGTAATATCCAAGTTTCACTAATCGGCACTGCACCTCGGCTGGCTGGCACTCCTCAGCATTATTTTCTATCCTGTTTTCTCATTTCATAATAATCTGCAGAATTTTCCAGCCGAGTAGCTAATACCCGGCTATGATCTATAGAATGCAGAACCTCCTAGCAAGTGTGGTTCACAAACACATCTGCCATTTCTGCAGGCTTCAAACTGAACCTTCCAGAAAGCCTGGGTCACTCACATCATCTCCACACATTTCCTTCAGCCAAGGAAACCTCACTGCATGCTTCAGACTGGAGGTGCTGGACCCAACCCTGCCGTCAGGCAAGGCTGGCATGGTGGTCCCATCATGGCGGTCCCAGTACCTACAGTGCCCTCGCTTTACTAATCTAACAAGTAATGTGCAATTGCAAGTGGTGGCCCAGGTCACCAGCTTCAAAGTCACTGGCCAGCCTTCAAAGAAGACCAGAGGCCGCACGTGATGGGACTTAATCACTTAGCCTTAGGATGAGGCTGGCTTCCCATGGCTGAGGGAAACTGCTGGCACCAAGGGCCGTGTCTGTGGCTCCATTGACGCCTCGGGTGTACTTACAGCAGGCCGGTTCCCAAAAGCAGCATAGAAGGGTTCTGTGTTTGGGAAAAACAGGTTTTTGATGTCTGTCAAACACTGGACTTTGAACTTTTCTGGCTTCTTTTCAATCACTTCTCTATTAAAACAAACAAACAAACAAACAAACAAACAAGTGGTCAGCATGGGAAGTCTTATGCCTTGCTTGCAGTGAAGTGATCCGAAAGCCAGCAAAGCTGCTGAGTGGGTAGGGATGCTTGCTGCCAAACCTGACTACCTTAGTGCATTCCCCAGAACCCACATGGTAGACGAGAACTGCATCCTGCATGCTGTCCTCTGACCTCCACACACACACCATGGCATGCTCACATGCACGCACGTGCACACACACACACACACAAAGCAAGCAATTTAAAATTTTATACTAGTTTTCAATGTGCAAGCTACAAAGTTGGCCCAGCAGTCAGGAAAACAACTTAGAATGACCCTCACTCTCAGCACGAGAAAAATGTAAAGGATCAGCCATGGCCAAGGAGTATCCTCAGAAATAAAAGTTTGTGTTAGCATGGGCCACATTCACGGGTGAACACCCAGGCAAAGTTCCAGGGACATCTGTAAATACAAAGAGAGCCAATGTGGGAGAGTTGGGTCATTACAGAAAGGAGGACTGTTCTCTGCGAGAGCAGCAAGGGCTCCAAACTGCTGAGCCATTTCTCTAGCCCTGTAATAAAAATTCTTATATCAAGAATAGAAAAAGATTTTTCAAAAACCTACTTCAAAAAGCCAGTCATGGTGGCAAACACCTGTAATCCCAGAACTGGGAAGGGAGAGGCCTGGGGATACCCAAAAATTCAGGGGTTAATATGGTCTATCTACTGAGTCCCAGGCCAAAGCAGGGCTACATGGTGAGACACTCCCATATGGACCTCTGCAGACATTCTATGGGCAGTCAAACAACCGTCTCCGGAAGCACTGCTGTTCAGTGCTGGGCTTCTGACATTAGCCAGAGAATAACAGAAGAAAAGGTAGATGAAGGCTATAAAAATTAGAATTTTAGAGGGTCATTATTTATGCAGAAATAATCCTTATGCATTTATTTAATGAACTGATTTTCATATATGCACATGCATGTACACATTCATATCACATAGAGACCATAAGACAACTTACAGGAATCAGTTCTTTCCCACTGGAATCAAATCTAGCTCAGCAGGCTTGGCAGCAAGCACCATTACACAGACCCATCCCACAGGTCCCAGTAACACAGAGTCGGGGTGAGTTATCAAAAGAAGAAGTTAGGAAGACTATTAAAAGTCAATAGACAAACACAAAGCAATACACAAAAATCAGTGGATGCTTATTCATCAGAAACAGGTGGAGATATAATCACATAAATAGTGTTTTTAGCTAAATTTGTAAACATCAAGAATCTAGAAATATATATAACAAAGATATAATCGACCTTCTTGGCTAAAATTATAAAAACTCTTTGAAATAAAATAGGGAAGAGAATCCTAATAAACAGACTAGACTCTTGAATTGAATGATTATATTACATTGTTATTAATTCTCTCTAAACTGGTCTCTAGATTTATTGCATTTTTAGACAAACCATAACAGACCTGTGGAGGTTGTAATGGAAGGGCCACACAGCCAGCCGAGCAGTGGGGTTTGACAGGCTCGGATGCTCCTGAGGGTGGGAAGGAAGCACTGGGCTATGACTGTGCTCAGAGAAGCCAGCTCCGGAGCAAGTGTGTATGCATGCATGCACATCTGTGTGGGCGCATTAGGAAGTGTGGAGATCAGAGGTCAGCCTCAGGGGTCATTCCTCGGGTGCTATCCACCTATGGCGTCCTCCTGACAAGGTTTCTCACTGGCAAGGCTGATTGGCCAGTGGGGCCCAGGGACAGACTGTCTCTGCCACCACAGCCGTCTTCTTTCCCTTTTACATGGAGATGCAATCTTATGACAACATCTCTTATAGCCTAAGACACTGGAACTTCTGCTGGACTTCACAGTCGAGAGTTAGTAATATACCTTGAGGTCACTTAAGATCGAAGACTGCCATCCTACTGTGTGCTCAGCCTGTTTGTTTGATCTGCCTTTAAGATTATAATTTAACAGCTTCCTTACTTGCTTTGCAGTTTCCATGTAATCAGTTTGTGCAATCTAAGTTCATATATAGCTGTAATCTTAATGTATGTACTTCTCTATGCCTCTGACCCAGGGTAACATGTGTGTATTTGTATTTTACAATAATTTCCTAAAAACAGCAAAAACAGGGGTTGAAAGCCATCTTATCCACCATAAATGTTGAGTACAACATTTAGATATTGCTTAATAAGCAACGATATTCGTTATTTTTGTCAGTCAGGGTCAGTTGGAGCCAGTGACTTAGGCCCTTGTAAAGCTCCATTAAATATTTTCTATAAAGTCTCCCTCACACCTTCCTCAAGTGATGTTTTCTGTGCTGCTCAATGAACAGAGCAGAAACCCTTGGTTAGGAACAGATGCGTATACATACACAAACAGGGAGAGATTCACAAGTCTGGCAGGCACAGACTCAGACATAGGACTGACAGACAAGAAGACAGTAAGACAGAAGAAGGAAGCATAAAAACCAAACCTGGGATCATTCTTGATCAGATGACACCAAAGGGAATGATTTCTTACATTAATGCAAGACTAATGGATTATTGGTGACTCAGAGTTTATTATTAATGCATTTTGGTGCCTTGTGCGAGCAATCTGTAATGATTCAATAAAAACATGGCTTCTAGGGCTCAAGGCAAGAACATTCACCAGCTGAGTCATGTCTCCAGACCAAGAGGCTACTTCATCCTGCTAACCTCGTGATGAGGAAGAGGAAGAACAAGGCTGGCCGGCAAGTCAGTGCAGGGGAGCTGGCCGGCTGGGCAGTACCTGTGCAAGGCGGAGAAGAGGCTGCTCGGGCTGAGCAGAAGCGGGCCCTGTGGAAGCACTGTACCCCTCTCGTTGACCCAGTGCAGGTAGCCCCTCGTCATGTCCGCCATCCCAATGGCACGTGCAGAACAATAGAGAAACTTGTAGCCATTCCTGAAAGATACAACCCATTCACCTTGAACAGCATTATGGGATAAAACTTTCTGCTCTCTCAGCCCTATGAAGAACGGCATAGTTGCAAGTGGCCCATATGTGATAGTCTCTCACTACATCACAGACTAGCTTTCCAAATCCTACCTAGAGTAGCACTCCCCGACCATAAGCTACCATTCACCTGTTCTGCCAACCAGACCACCCAGTGCTTCCCACAGATGGGTAGGGTGTGCAGAACCCTTGGTAAGCATAAGAATGGAGTGATATTACTGGGCGTGGGGTGGGGCGGTAAGACACGGCCACCACTGAGAAGGGCAGCACCACAGACTGTTCAGCCCAAGTCTGTGTGAAGTCTGAGGCTCTCCCCATCATTCCTCAGCTGCATGCTCTCAGCCCTCCATATAGCCTGAGATGGCCAGAGGTGCCGATGGGGCTCAGCATGGCCTGCCCTCGAAGAGGATAGAGGGCGACTCTTGAATGCTGTCTGTCCCCTGACCTCCACAATCAGGCTGTGGAATGCCACACACACATACACATATACACACATACACACACCACCACCACCACTTACAACATAGGATAAAAAAACACAACAACAAAAAAAACACTTAAAAGTTTCAAAGCCCACAATTAGTCCATAAACAGTTTAAAATGATTTATATCAAATTTTCCAAGACAAACATTTAGACTGGGGTCATGCAGTGGTGTGAATGAAAATGTCCTCCATAGGCCTATAGGGAGTGGCACTACATAAGGTGTGGCCTTGTGGGAGGAAGTGTGCCACTGTGGGAGCCGGCTTTGAGGTCTCAGAAGCTCAACCTAGACCTAGTATGGCATTCATTTCTGCTGCCTGAGGATCAAGATGTAGAACTCTCAGTTCCTTCTCCAGTACCATGTCTGCCTGAATGCTGCCACCATGTCTCCCATCATGACAATAATGGACCAAACCTCTAAAACTGTAAGCCAGTCCCAATTAAATGTTCTCCTATATAAGAGCTGCTATGGTCCTGATGTCTCTTTACAGCAACAAAACCCTAGGACAATCCTCAACACAGCTATCTTGGTTGGACCAGATAAGTGTAAGATACCTAGAATAAGATACCTAGAGTGATGTACTGTGAGATACGGACAGCATCCACAGCTTCCAGAGCATGCAGTAATAATGACAATTAAAAATGCCTTCAAGAATGGTCACTTGTGCCTGAAATTTTAGCACTTGGGAGACAGAAGCAGAGAGATTCTGAGTTCCAGGTGGGTCTGGACTACAGAGTAAGCCCTGTCTCAAACCAAGTCTCTAGACAGTACTGTGTATTCAGTGGAGGGGATGGAGGACCCAAAGCTGCCCTCACTTGAGAACCACTGCTGTGGAGAGAAGGGCAAGGCAATCTTACCTGCCACAAGCCTGGCTCCAGACCCGCTGCAGCCTGATCACTCCTGTCCAGATTCATCTTTACCCACCCACCCAAGACTATCATGCACTGACTCCTACCTCAACTTCTCTTCCCATGGCTAGACCCACCAAGGGGAGCTTCCCTCTGTGAACCCCTGCTCATCCATGAAGACCCAGGTTGAAAGCTACCTTGTCAATGAAACCAGCTGGGACACCTCTTGCCAGTGGGACCTAGTCACCCCTCACTAAACATTGTCCACTCAGTGTGATAACCCCTTGCCACCTTGTTGCCTTCCTTCAGCTGTAAACAGATGCAATCTCAGTGTCACACAAGTGGAGGCAGAATGAGAATGTTAGTGCCTCTAAACCACAGGCCAGCCATGGGAGGCTGTGGGCAGGAGGCAGACTCGCAGGGTCATGAAATCCTTGCCAGCTTCAACTTCTGGAAGCCAAACCTCATGGCAGCCTCCCCCTAAATGTGCACGTTCTCTATTTATCCGAACACACATCCTGGATTATAAACAGTGTATGTAAGTTCTGAGTGCCTTTGTTGTCACCCGGGCGTGTACAACAGTCCTCCCCTGGCACCTCCCAGCCATTTCTGACCCACCTAGACTTCCCTTGGGAGCTGGCAGGAGTCACTGTGCACACGGAGTTTCCTGACATCACTGTCCCTTCATTTCCTCTCCTTGCAGTGACACACCCATCCCCCCGACCTCGTTTAAGTTACTCCGTGCTTGGTGGAAGACATTCTGGATACCGAGTGGGGGTTCACACCCTGGCAGCTACAAGATGGGAGTAGGGAATAGAGCCATGTATACTTACTGGCTTACTTTGTGGTACAGCTTTGCAATGCCCTGGTGAGTCCAATCTTTTCCCAGCGTGGGCAAAATGTGACCAAGAGTATCAGATCTAAATAAAGATGAAGACAGGCAAAAGCAAAGGGTTACTGCAAGGGGAGAAAAAAAATGTCCATTTGGCTTATATTACTCATGCTTCATTAAAACAAACAAACAAACAAATAAATAAATAAATAACAGTATGCATGAGGGCTGGCAAGATGGCTCAGAGGGTAAAGGTGCTTGCTGCCAAATCTAGTGGCCTGAGTTTGATCCCAGCCCTCACACAGCAGAAGGACAGAATAGACTGTTGCAAGTTGATCCCTGAAGTCAATGCTCATGTGCATGCATGCATGTGCACCCACAAAAATGTAAAAACTAAACCAAAAAAAAAAAAAAAACTAAAAGAAACAACAGTGTGACTGACTGAGTGAGATCCCTGAGTGAGATCCATGGTTTTCTCAACAGAAAGCCTCAGGCTCACGGAATCAAGCAAGGCCATAAGGTACGGCTATGGCGAGCTACAACCAAGGGAAGGGCCGCTAACCATTCTAGAACAGTATTCTCTAAACCCCACCATGTTGGAGTATGATGCCCAAACAGAAGCAAACCATAGCCCTAGCGGCAGCTGCTGAGCCAAGGTGCTGTCCCATCTGTGCAGTTCCAGCTACACCAGAAACTGTACTGGGGCCCCACAATGCCCCTCAGAGTAAGAGGAAAGCCGGCTGCAGGCCGAACTGCAGTCAAGCCCACCTTGTGATGGTCCCATCGATATCTGAGATGATGACTTTGTCGTCCCAATTCCACAGGTAGATGGTGCCCTCGCAGCGACAGGTGCCCTGGTACTGGGTAGTGACACTGAACACCACATCATTGGGACCGTTCTTCAACTTCAAGCTTTTCTAAAAATAAAAATAAATAAATAAATAAATAAATAAACAAATAAATAAGTAAAAGCATGAACAGCTTGTGTGCTTGAGCAGGGTCTGGATCAGACGTCGTTTGGCTCCCATGCCATAAGGACAACACTTTGGCTTTAAATCACACTTTTCACCCAGTTCTACAAAGTTCTCTCTTCTGTTTCTGGCTCTAGTTCTTTCCAGGGCTGGACAAGCAACTTAAGTCAAGTCCAGCCCTCTCTAGCCCCGTTTGTGAACCAGCCACTCTTTACAAGGCATTCCGCTTCCAACATAATGCTGGCTTGATCAGTACCTAGAGAGTGAGTGCGGAGTTACGTGACAGGTAACCAGACTTCTCCTAAGTCACACCATTACCTAGGAAATGTAAAGTGCCTTGATGTGAGGACACAAATGTCAGACAGGGAAAAAAAATGTTTTCCCTCAAAAGCGTGGTTTTGCTGACTATCATAATGACACATATTGGAAAAAGAGGCCTTTTGAATCCGTAAAAAAATGTAGACCGGGCTCAAGCACATCATACCAAATTCAAACAAAATCGCCTTTGGTCAGTCTTGAGTCTTTGCTGGTATACCCAGACACAGCGGCTGGTCACACAGACCTAAAGGTTGACCCACAGTGTCCCCCAGGGCCCTGCACGTGGCTAGGCACGGAATCATCTTTGCCCATTTAAATACCGTCCTGTCAAAGCCTGCTCCCCTAAATTCTTACAAAATACACAAGACTTTATTTATAGAAAAGCAGCAATATCTGCTCGCTGGATGGTCACAGTTTGAAGTAAGTCCAGGTTGTGAAAGTCCTCATTAAAACACACACACACACACACACACACACACACACACACAAGAGGAGGGAGGGGGAACCCTTTTCTTCCTAAAATTCCCTAAATCCTCTCACACCTGCTTGATCTCCATCAATTTTACAGATGCGATTGGGTTAACAAGCATCTCCCTCAAAGCAAAACCACTCAGGAGGAACATTACAAAGTCTCTCAGGCACTGACAACGAGGATAAACGGGACCAGTCAAAGCTGTCTCCTCCTTAGGAGCAGGTCAGAATGCAAAGTCACGTGGAGAGTCCATCTGAACGATGCCCTCACAGGGTGCCAGTGAGGTGTGAGGCCACCAGCGGGCATGCTGGCATCTGAAAGGGCTAGGAAGGGCCAGGTGGGCACAGAGAGCAGAAGGAACCCCCAGACCCACAACAAAGCTCTAAACTCTCTCTGGCCGTGACCCGAGGAGCAGAACCACCGCTGAGACTCACCAGCTGCTCCGACGTGAGCCGCAGGGTCTTTTTGTAGCTGACGTTGGACATGAGAGAGAGGTGGCTTGAATTTGATGGCTTGGCAGCTGCGTGCTCTTCATCACTGGAGGATGACTCATGCTTTATCCTGGAACACATGGTGATGCCATTAGGAAAGGCATCTGGATAACCATTAAAAATGCATTAGGCCCGAATCAATGACTTAGGCAACTGGGTCTCTTGGGTGGTCATTTGCCATATGGCTTTAGATTTATCAATGAACTCTCCTTGAATCCCCATTCATACACGGCTTCATTGTTGAGGGGGAGGGGGCCGCCTCTCCCCATTCACTCCCCAGTTTACAAACTCTCATCACTCACTGTTAACTAGTGTGATTCCACTCCTGATGAGCAGAGCTACATTCATTCTGGCCCAGAAAAGCACAAACACATACACACTCTCCTGCCTTCTTTTCTCTTTCCACAGAAGGCTGAGGGCCCAGCCCTAAAAGTCCAAATGTCTACAGCCCAAACACCATCGATTCCCTCATATCCAGCTCCAAACAATTAAGGCTTAATAAGAGTTCACCCCTCCTCCCAAGACTCCTATGAAGTCACTGTGATCCAAGAGCTGTGACCGCACAGCATCCACAGACCAATGCCCCACTCCTCTACTGTCTCCTTCCTCCAGGCTGGGGCGGGGAGGCAGGGAAAAACTCAGGCTGCTGTCTTTAAGTGCACCATAGAAAGCAGATCAGTAAATTAGTTGAGCTCCCTGAGCTCAATTTTATGGCTTCATCTCCAACCTAATAGTGTCTGCTCTGCCTCCTCAGTCTTAGCCCCATGCGAAGTGCCTAATGGCCTTGGACAGAATGGAAAAACTCAAGTCCCCCCAAGGCAGGCATGTCCCTGATGGTCCTGGCTGGGCTTTCTACTGCTGTGAGAAAACACCATGACCAAAAGCAACATAGGGAGGAAAGGGTTTATTTCAGCTTCTCACTGTCCAGTCACACACTCCATCACTGATGGAACTGGAGGCAGGAGCTGAAGCAGGGGCCACAGAGGACTGCTGCTTGCTGACTTGCTCCTCACGGTTTGTTCAGCCTGCTTTCTTGTACAATAACCTAGGACCACCCGCCCAGAAATAAATGGCACTTCCCGTGGTAAAATGAGTGTTCTCCTACATCAATCATTACATAAGACAATATCTTACAGACTTGCCTATAGGTCAATCTCATGGAGGTTTTGTTTTTTGTTTTTTGTTTGTTTGTTTGTTTTTTCAATTAAGACTCCCTCTTCCAGGATATGTTTAGGATTGGGTCAAACTGACAAAAATCAATACATCAAGCACAGCAACTCTCTCATCCCTTTATAAAAAACAACAGGCACACAGAGCTCCCTCTTTCTTTTACCCTCAGGAAGTGTTCCTTCCAACATCCTCTCGGCTCATCCCTGCTCTGTTCCCTGGCCTGCTGTAAGGTCACCCGATAACATCCCATACCAGACTCCTCACCATGTGTACTCATCAGGAAGTGATTCAAATAGCCCCATGTTGCCCAGTACCAAGGAGTCACTAAGGGGAACACTCACACAGCACCCCACATCTGTGTGGAGGCTTGGCTCTGGACAGAGCCAGATATGGAAAAATAACAAAAAAACAAAAACAAAAACCAGATAATAGCCTGGTGACCCCTGTTCTCCGTGGGCTTTTGCCTAAAAAGTCAATCCCAGAACAGCCACCAGGACTGGAGAAGGGTACTCTCAACAATCCCGAAGCTTGTAAAGATGCTGCCAAAGGAGACAGGCCATGTATAGGCTGCAATTCCTTCTGGTTGGTTTGAGACAGACCTGAGCTCGGCTCAAGCTGGAGTACAGGCAGCAGCTATGATCTGAAAGCCCAAGGTTACCAGGCCAAGGAAACATGCGCTGCACTACTTAAGATGAATTAATTATAATTATCCCTGCCTTTCAGCCTGTTAACCTCATCCTAAAGTCCAAAGCACTCCATCCCACCCCTCCAAACCTCAGAACGCAGCAGGTAACAGTGTGCAGACAATGAAACAGACATCTGAGTCCAATGCCAGGCACCAGAGGACTTTTCTCTGAACCTCAGTCCGCTCTCCCATAAAACTGCATGCTCAACCAAAGTCCCTTCCTGTTCCAGTATCTGCAGATTCCATACAGAGCACCCAGGGCAGACGCGGTCCTGAGCCACATGACACACTCCAGACAAAGGGATCCTTGTCAAGCGGGATGAGGCTGAAGGGCCCTCTCTGAAGAGGAAAGCTTTGGTGCTCTGGCCAGACTAGAGCCAAGCAAGATCTGAATGTAACTGCAGCTCTTAGAACTAACAGATCGATGTGTGCCTCCATGGGGGAGGGAGATGAGTGTGCACGTTGGAATAGCTGTGATTTCCATCTGCCGCTCAGGAAAAGAACGGCCCACTGAATTCATGTGGCGTGCCATGTTGAAGGAACACAGGGAAGGAAACACAGACTCCAACACCAAAGCGGGAGTTGTACAGTTGGCTGCTGGCAGCTCTCTGATGCGCACATGGACAGCGGTTGGAGGCTGCCACCTTCCAGCCTTAACCAGTCTGAGAGGAACAGGCTGTTCCTAGGCAGAGCCTTCCACGTCCCTCTTGAAGTGGCTCATTAAATGTCACTTGCTTTACAGTGGCTGCAAACGGCAACAAAAGGGCCCCAAGTCATTTGAAAAATCTGTGTTCGGATGAGGGACTGTGAACAACGTTTAAGTTAGTGCTTGTCACAGCACACATTTTTCAAATGGCATTTTAATTATTTGTATGGTGACAAGCTGTTTGCTCAATTATGGAACTTTGGGGACGGTTCTGTCAGTCAAGTCTGTCAATTAGAAAAACCATTCCGACGCCAGCGTCTTTAAAGGCATCCACATGGCTCTGACGAGAGTGGAAGTCCAGGGTGCGGCCACAGATGGAGAGATCCACATCCCTCAGGAGAGCTTCCACACATTCCACAATCTCAGCTCCATTATGCACGAGCCAATTTACAACGTCTTCAGTCTGATAATGGAATTCAGAACAGGGCAGAGTGGGGGCTGCCCCTATACAATGGGAACACAGTTCAGTCCAGTCAGGGGGAAAACCCACCACAGCACACACAAACGCCCAGAGCTGTGCTCCGTAAGTGTCCTGCTGTCCCTCCGCCCTCAGCCCGCCCCCACGTCCCTAAGTTCCTCCATGGCCAGTAACAGAAAGGACATAAGTGGTGATGAGACCGGCGGTGGCACCGTGTCCTCTGTGTCCCTGCCCGTGCTTCCTAACAGCTCACTGGGCCCCAGGGCCATCTCCTCCAGCTCTAGGCCTTGCCTGCAACAGCAGTCAGGTTTGGAAGACACCCAGCATGTGGCCCATGCAGTACATCTTAAAATAGTTTTAAATGCCCAGTTTGGGATTGCCACGCGTCCTTAGGTGACTACGGTCTGGCCTGGTGCGCGCCTGTGCATTCTTGTCACAGGCTCACTGGGAACATTCCATGAGGCTGACGGGAGAGACATCAGGGTGCCTTACCCTGTGTCACAGATGGGGATGCAGAAAGGAGTCTTAACGAGTCAAGGACCGAAGAGAGGAGACCTGACACCACCCCTGCCCCTAAGCCCTGCTCTGAGTCACTCTGGCCTTTAGACACCACTGCAGACACAGACAGAACTCTTGACCAGGATGGCAGGAAGACAATGCTGAGGCTCGCACTGCTGCAAGTGGCATCCATCCCAGGCCTGGGCACAGGAGAGCACAGAGCAGCAGGAGAAGGACAAAGTGCCACCACCTGGGCACCAAGAGCAAACCCAGAGGGCCTCCCGCTGAGAAGCGGCCCATCCATGCACAATATGGTGTACTCCCCAGTCTTCAGTTCTCCATCCTCTTACACCACCCCAGCCCCACCCCTAATTAGCCTTCTCCATGGAGACTAAGAAAGCAGACCCTTCCGTGTCAACGGAACAAGTTTCTACCAATAGAGAATTCTAGAAATAAATTAGCATAAGGTACAGAGCTGTGGCCTGGATCCAGAGGACATGAAACCTAAGCCGCTTTGCCTGCAACTGAACAGGCACATGACGCAGGGACATCAAATCAGGTAGATTCCATGTTCTCAACATGCCCCAACCGTAATGGGCTTGGTTTTGGCCTCCAGGGCACAAAACGGATGAAGATGTGGATGGGGCCCTGCCCTCGGTGACTCTGCCCATGGGTTCTAGCTGCTGAGTAAGAAATGCAGTCAGTCTCTGGTTCCCTGGGAATAGGAAGGCTGCAATGTCCAGCTATCAGTATGTCAGGCTGATACCATCCCGTGTCAACCTCAGTGCCAGCATCAGCATCAGCACGGATGAGAGACATCGCCCTCAGAGTCAAGGCATCCTCAAGCCCTACAGGGAAGAGACCGCCGTGAAGACGGAATGCCAGACACTGACTGCGGTACCAAAAGCCAACCAGGAGCTGAAGAGATGGCTCAGTGGAGTAAAGCGCTTGCCGTGCCAGCATGAGGGCCTGAGTGAGGTTCACCAGCATCCACTTAAAAACTGGACTCAGCAGCTCACTATAATAATATAATCCCATTGCTGAGGCTGGAGAAGATGGAGACAGGGCTCAATGGCCAGGCCAGGCCAGGCCAAACAGCGACCACCTGCCTCAGAAAACAAGATGGAAAGCAACAGAGGAAGACATCCTTTAAAGTACAGAGCTGTGGCCAGGAGTTAGGGACCATCAGGAAACCTAAGCCAGCTTCCCCCACCCCCCACATAAATGAACCAGCGCACAATGAAGCCATCAGCAAAGGAGGAAGGGTCCCGTGCTGACCTCTGACCTCGCACATGCACTCCCAGGCAAGTATACTTGCATGTGTGCACTGTGCACAAATGTGTGCACGTGCACGCGCACACACACACACACACACACACACACACACACACACCGCACATGCCAGGACCAGTAGAGACATTCTAGATAAGTATCTTGATGAATACTTACATTTACCTTGAACCTCAACTATCAGAGAAGCTGCCTATTCTGGAGCAAGGAGAAAGACCATCTAAATAAACTGCTCCCAGTCTCGGTCACCTATTGACTCCAGAGGAACCCGGGCCTAGGACGTGAGCCACTGGCTGTCCTCATGGGGTCTACCCACCCCCATACCTGGTGGCCAGGCCAAGCTGGGCAGGCTGCTCTCCGGTATTGTGGCCCTTCCCAGTCAGGCACTGTTCAGGTTTGCTTTCCTAGAGGAAAGAGAAGAGGCCATCAGTGACAGAGGAAGGAGAACGGGCTCTCCAAAAGCTCGGGACCCAGCAAGGGGCTCCCTAAGGCCCAGGCGAGACAGCGAAGGCGCACATCCAGGACGGGGACCCCACACACGGGGGGGGGGGGCGCTTTGGCAGGGTGCCTGCTCTGGCAGGTCCTCATTTCCTCCTTGCCTAGGAATATCCTAAGATCAAGTTGAGAAACATTTTTTTTTTGACAGAAATGAGTCTGCTATCCCTAAGTGTTCCTGGCACCCGACCAAGCGCCACCATCCCTGTCACAGAGGCGCATGCTTTATCAGGGCTGCCTGGATTCCTGAGCATTTTCACAGTATTTTCTTCTAATTGCCAACAGAAGTGTTCAAAAATATTTGCACACCATATTTTTATCGGGGAAAATGAGAACGCATTTCTCTCTTCCAATGCAGTGTAATCCTAAAGGGATATGGTTCTTGAATATACGGGAGAGAACCTGGTGTGTCTGAGAAAATCCTGGGCCCAGGTCCATGCATGGCTTGCGTTTGTGAACCACAGGGCAAGCCAGCTGACTCCTCCAGCCTTGCTCCCTCAGCCTCTCAGTGATGGAGTGGCGGATGCAGTGGCTGGGCTGCCGATGCTTCAAACAGAAAGCCTGACACACCGGGGAGGAAGCAGGGAGGGGATGTGACAGGGCCAGGGGACTACCACTGAGTCAGCAGAGGCCAGAGAACATGTCAACAGATGAAGGAGACACAGTGAAAACACCTTTGTATGTGTCCTTTGGTCAGGAAACAGGTTAATTACTTCTACTCTCATGTTTTAATAAAGCAAGCAAGTTAGATGGGGCATGAAGGCTCATGCTCAAAATCTCAGCACTGGGGAAGCTGAGACAGGAAGACCACTGCAAGTTTGAGGTTAAGTGAGGGTCTAGACAGAGACTCTCAAGGGAAGTGACGTAAATCAAGCTAATAATAAATATCTTAAAGTATGAGCACTGGAAACTAGTTTAAAATATTCCTTCGGCTGGCTGGCTGGGTGTCTGGCTGGGTGGCAGGGTGGTGGGGTGGGTGGCAGGGTAGCAGGTGGGTGGCAGGGTAGCAGGTGGGTGGCAGGGTGGCTTGGGTGGATAGGTGAGTGGCTGGCTGGCTGGTTGCAGGGGTCTTGTTAAGTAATTCCAAGCTGGCCTGACACTCACTATGTAACCTGGACTGGCTTCCAAGAGGTAGCAATTCTCCTGCCTCTGCCTCTGGAGTATCCCAGTTACAGGTGTGCAATGCCACGCCCAGCTTTACTATGTACGCTGTTTTTTTTCTGATTGTTCGGTTTTTTGTCATTTCCTTTTGTTTTGTTTTATCTTGGTTTGGTTTTGAGACGGGGTCTCACTATGTGGCCTTGGCGAACCTAAAACTCACTAGACCACTCTAGTGGACCAGGCTGGGCTTGAACTCATAAAGAGCCACCTGCCTCTGACTCATTAAAGCCATGCACCACCATGCCCGGCTGCTGTTTTCTTTTCTACAAAAGCAACAGACATAGCCAGTTATGTATTATCGACTGAATGATTTTAAGTAAGTGACTTGGCCACCACAGTTAAGAACTTTTCATTAGGCTAATTTGGAAATAATTTCCATTCTTTAGAGAAACACTTAATTCCATAAATGCCCCTGACTTCACAGGAATTCCCCTTAATTCTAACTGTTGAGAATCTAGGAAACCTACAAATAAGAAGTCTTTGAAGTGCACTTCTTGCTAAAATTGTAGAACATTCTGCCCTCTGGTAAGGAACCTGAAAAGCCCTTTCCTTTTCAAGTCCACTGCAGGATGGCATCCATGTTTGTGCTGACTTGCCCAAACCCTTGGAGATGCTGGAGATAAGGCATCAGGTGGCAATATGCAGATGCCCTAGCAGCACATCAAAGAACTGGATCTGCACACAGCCTTTGAGGGCACCTTCTCCCTTTAAACTCGCAGAATCAAGTGAGTTCAGTGACATTTCTGGTAGTGTTTATATAACCTTCTGTTTTTTCATACTACCTTCCAGAAACAACCATCGCTCAATAAGTACATACCAAACCCCTCCATCAGCTCCACAGGAGGCAAAGCTGTAAGAGGTTTCTGTCTTCCTGGAACTTAAGAGTGTGAAGGAGGTAAGAAATATTAGTCAAATGGTCTCACTATAAATCCTGTCAAAGTTCAGGAGGGAGAAGGTCATGGTCTACAAAACCAGCAACAGCAGGCTGGGCTAATCTGGCACAAAAAAAAAAAAAAAAAAAAAAAAAAAAGAGTTAAATTGCTGGTTAATTAAGTGAAGAGGGATCAGAGGGACCCTGGCAGAAGTAGTTAGAGGAAATAGCATGTGCAAAGGCCCAGGGCAGAGTTGACTCTGGTCACGAACGCTAAAGGATAGAAGGAAGGCGATAATAGGATAGCAAGGGAGGTCAGAGCTAGAACACACAAGTAATTTAGGATGATGAAGACCTTGGTCATCACTGTAGGAGCCCTGAAAAGCCACTAAAAAGGTTGAATCAGGAACTGAAGAAATGACTCAATAGGAAGAGCACTTGCTTCACAAGCAAAAGGGTCTGCATCAGTTCTCAGCACCTGTGAAAAAGCAGGGCATGGCTAGGCATGCCCGTGACTCCAGATCTGTGGCAGGTGGAGACAGGAGGCTCACCAGAGCTTGCTGACTGCCAGCCTAGCTCCAGGCTCAGTGGGAGACGGGGTCTCAAGGAAATGGAGAGAAAAGGAACAGAGCAGGACACCCAGTACCCTCCTCTGGCCTCCTCAAGCACACACCAGACACACACAGAGGGCTGTGTACATTACCATGCACACATACAGCACAGATACACACACACACACACACACACACACACACAAATACATACACCGCACACACCAAGATGTGCACATTACCACACATACATGTACACATCAATAATGAAGAAAGTTTTGAGCAAGGACCAACATAAATTAGAATCACCACCTTCAACAGGCCAATCCAACTCGATACAGAGAATGAGAAAGAGGAGGCAAGGGTGAGCTCAACACACAGCTGGAGGGCAGCCTGGGAGAGGGGGAGGTGGTCTGGACTTGTAGGAGAACAGCTAAGGGGAAATGCTCCAATTCAAGCAACACTTACTCTGTAACCTCACAAGCCTCCAAGGAGAGAGTATGAATAAAGGCCATGCCCAGTCACAGCCATTCCCAGCCCACTGCTCCCACAAAGGGACACCCTGAGTGTGTCTGAGAGCACCTTGCACCTGCATGCCCTGGCTGGCTAAGGGACAGATGGGTGTGGAACACAAACGACCGTCTGGTTTGTCTGGCCTGGAAACAAGAGATCGAGTCACCCTAGAGGCGTGAGTGGATGCTTGAGGAAAACCGAGTGGTGAAAGCAGAGGAGGAAGGACCCTGAGGACAGTGTGCAGTGTGCGGCTGGCCAGAGGCAGAGCAGTTGAGAGGGAGGGGAGAGAAGCCAGGAGAGCTCTGAGCCTGGAGGCCACGCAAGGCAAATACTCTGGACAGGGGCTGAGGGACAGAGAGGGGCCAGGAAAAGCAGGACCTTTCCCAGGATCCCAAGCAAAGCCCCGAGTATCAGACCTGCCCCTTCAGGGCTGCTTCAAGCTCCTGCTGCCTTCACTATGATAGGCCACGCTTTCTTTTTTTATTATTATTATTATTTTCTTTATTTACATTTCAAATGCTATCCCGAAAGTTCCCTATACCCCCCCCCCCCCGCACCTGCTCCCCTACCCACCCACTCCCACTACTTGGCCCAGGCCTTCCCTTGTGCTGGGTCATATAAAGTTTACAAGACCAAGGGGCCTCTCTTCCCAGTGATGGCCGATTAGGCCATCTTCTGCTACATATGCAGCTAGAGACATGAGCTCAGGGGGTACTGGTTAGTTCATATTGTTGTTCCACCTACAGGGTTGCATCCCCTTCAGCTCCTTGGGTACTTTCTCTAGCTCCTCCATTGGGGACCCTGTGTTCCATCCAATAGCTGACTGTGAGCATCCACTTCTGTGTTTGCCAGGCACTGGCATAGCCTCACAAGAGGCCACCATATCAGGGTCCCTTCAGCAGAATCTTGCTGGCATGTGCATTAGTATCTAGGTTTGGTGGCTGATGATGGGATGGACTCCCGGATGGGGTAGTCTCTGGATAGTCCATCCTTTCATCTTAGCTCTAAGTTTTGTCTCTGTACCTATATCCTTTCATGAGTATTTTGTTCCTTATTCTAAGGAGGAATGAAGTATCCACGCGATGGTCATCTTTCTTGGTTTTCTTGTGTTTTGCATAATGTATCTTGGGTATTCTAAGTTTCTAGGCTAATATCCGCTTATCAGTGAGTGCATATCTAGTGACTTCTTTTGTGATTGGGTTACCTCACTAAGGATGATATCCTCCAGATACATCCATTTTAGGCCACGCTTTCAATCTGCCAGCCAAAAAAAGTTCCATCTCCCTTAAGTTGCTTTTGGGTATTGTGTCCCAGTGACAAGACATGCACCTAGTACATCTTCTTTTTTTTTAACTGATAAAGAAACCCCAGAGTGGAAAAACAACTTGACTTGGATCTACAAGCCAGAAGGTGACAGAGCCAGGCTCTGCTGTCCTCTCCTCCTTCCTGTGGCCCCTTTGCAGTAGGGCCAGGTCACCGAAACCCCGTATTACGACATGCGTTTATTTCACGCCTACAAACAGACAGAAGTAAACCCGACTACGCCAGACCAAACCTCACCGGGTGCGACCCCACGTCACGCCCGACTACGCCAGACCAAACCTCACCGGGTGCGACCCCACGTCACGCTCTCCGCTCACCTCTTTGATTGTGGCGTTTCTTCCTCTCCAGGAAAACCACCATCTTCCTCCCTTCTTGGGCATCTTATCTCTCATGATGGATTCCACAGTGGCCTGTTTTTAAATGGATGGTAACATAAATAAAGGAACCAAAAAAAAAAAAAAAAAAAAAAATCAACTTAGCACGACCAAAACGAAAGAAAACATACGTGCAAATCAAAGTCGGAGGCGAAAAGCAAACAAATGAAACAGAACACAACATACTGTGGGTGGACTGAAAATTTTAGAAAGGCAAAACCTAATGGCGTCCAAAATCCCGTGGAGGTAACTGAGACACGAAGACTTAAGAAGATGGGAAAAGAAGCAACGGATAACAAACAGAATACAACACAGCAACAACAGGGAGGAAAGGATTAGAAATCATTAGTGGTTAGTAGATCTTACATTTTCACAGTACAATGGCTGTTTGCAGTTCTACTAGCTTCAACATGGCGATTACAAAATAAAACAAGAAAAGGAAAAAGTGGCCGCTGCAGCACAGGATCAAAGAGCTGCCGCCAACACAGTCAAAATGCGTGGCGGGGCTTTTTCTTTTTGCCTTTTTTTTTCTTTTTTTGGGGGGGTGGGGGGTGGGGGTGGGGGATAAATTTAAGTTTTCAAAGTTTGACCAACTGAAGTTTAGCAGACTGATTTAAAAATCAAAGGTTAAAGATAAAATTCATATGGATACCTTGCATACAAAGCTTGACAGGGGAAGATTAGACATAAAATAGTCATTTTGTGAATAATTCTAACTAGCAATGCCTGTCTTAAGACTCTTTGGGGGCCAAAGCCAATGTTATCTACATTTCCCTCTTCCATTTAGAAGCATTGTAAGTAGCCGTTACCTCAGCTAATGGAGGAATCTGAGAGTGGAGAAACTAAGTATTTCAATCTAACGGGACATGGATAGGTAGATAGATAAATGATTCACAGATTTAGATTCAACTATGCAATTCGTATTTAAGAGATCCATATCTGACACAGAAGGCAAACTGAGTCCATTTAAACCGTGCATACAATGTTCATGGACAGCACAGCCTACAGATATATTGTCCTCTCTCTGCCTCCACCCTTGCAAGTTCATCCACAAAGACAAGCCCTACAACCTAACAAGAAAGCCTAATAGAATTACGCCTTTTAGATGGCGTCTCAGGTTCACCAACAAACAAAAACAGACAAGAAAATCCTCGGACAGGATTGCAGGAAGTAAGTGGGCACCAGGTGTTAAATTGACAGCAATCCAAAAAGTTCCATGTTGGTTCATGAGTAAACACATCACTGTGACAGAAAATAAAGTTCAGATTAAGAAATTAGACTTAATTCATAGGTAAATGGGACAGCCAACCACCAACCATCAAGCAGCCTCTCTAACAAATGACACTGGTGTGACCCTGAGGTGATTCTGAACTTTTAGACCCTGTAAGTCAAGCACACCAAGACCATTTTAAAAGTGCTACTTATGTAACCAACAGCATAACAAAGGCTAAACACTACATTGAAAATCAGTTCTGTATTAGAGGAACAGTGTTAGCAGAGCCCCGAACCCCTAACCCACTAGATCACAACCCTTGGGGACTACAGTCTGGCAGCCCATGGGCTTCCTCATCTGTAAGCTGTGGCTCTATTGCACAACTCTCCCCTTCCTACTTTGTAAGCCTTAGAAACCATATCCTGGGCTGTGGACCCAAGGAAACCAGGCAGGAACATAACAAAAATCTCGTTCTACAGAGCCTGCCTCAGCCCAGCCCTACAATACTGAAAAGGGCTACCAAACACACAGCCACCACCCCCAAGCTACACCACACACAGAAGGCACACCCAGGCTAAGCAAAGTGAGATCTGACCTCCAAAACCCCAGACTCTGGAAAGATCTAACAGGTTGCAACAGCCTTGGCTGCCAGGCACAAGTCCATCTAAAACTGTGACTCCGCAGCCCAAAGAGCATGCCCAAAATCTAGAAGGAAGACGACACAGAAGACATGGGCAATTCCAGGCAAGTGGAGGAGGAGGTGAACACTGTGGGGCTGGCCAGTCTGCCTTCCTCATCAAGCTCTGGCTTGCAGTCACTCCCCAGTTCTTACATGCAGACCAGGAGCTACTTAAGCCCCATCTTCAGTCCTGCCTTGGAGAAGCAGGCACTGGACTGGCTTTTTAGCAACACCTGTTGAGAGTGATGGCCTGTGCATCTGCCCTGGGGTCCATTCCTGACCTTCCACAACTATGTTTTCAATCTGCAACTTCCCTTGTTTCTGTATCTTGGGTGTCTGCCACTCTCTGCCCCCTTGTAATCCCAGCACATCAGGTGTTGGGAGTGGGAGCAAGGGCCTACAGTACCATGATTTGCAAACTCTTGCCCTGGTGAGGGAGGGAAGTAGGGTCAGGTTCAAGAGAGGGAGATCGGAAACACTGATATGGGAACTCCTGAGCATCAAGAATCCATGGCCTCAGGTTACCAAAGTCCTGTCCCTTCCCAAACCCCTTTTCTTAATCGTGTTAGCGCTCACCTTTGGCAAAGGTTTCTGGAAAGCCTGCATCGCCAGAAGTAGAGGAGCTGCTGTGGTCCAGTTGTAATACCTAGCGAGACAAGGAAATGGTGTCAGAAGAGGTGGGGGCATGTCTACTGTCACGTGGGATGTCACGGAACGGTTGGACCCCAGTGACATCTTTTATCAAGCCCAGTGCGCTTGCTCCTTCCCCAGCCCTCCACACTGACCCTGTCTACACAATGCCTCCCTCACTCCTGTTCATCTCACAGCTATGGGGAGGGTGAACACACATGCCACTAGCTGCGCAGCAGCCAAGTCCCACTGTGCTCCTTGCTCCAAGCCATGACCTACTGACCTCCATGGAAAAGGGACAGGCAACTACTCCATAACCTCCTGAGACAACACATAAATGCTTGTCACCTCCTCTCAGTGGGGAAAGTCTACCAACAGTTGGTAGAGATCACTACATACCACAGGCCTAGGATGGCAATAAACTACCGTCTCTAACTAAAGGGCAGCCATGCCACTATGCGTGGAACCAGATAGAGTCAAAGTCCCACAGTCTGGACACCATGCCTGACATGGTCAATTTCAACCTCTGGTGCAGGCACATATTAAAATCCCCAAGATGGGGCTGGGGAGACAGCACAGCAAGTGAGGTGCATGCCCTGAAAGACCCTTGACTTCAGATCCCCAGCACCCACATTAAAAAGCCAGGCCTGGTGGCACAGACCTGTAACTCCAGTGCTAGGGAAGTCTGGAAGCAGAGGGATGCCTGGGGCTTGCCTGTTAGCCAGTCAGGCCAAACCAGCAAGTTACAGATTCAGTGGGAGACTCCATCTCAAAAAATAAGGTAGGAGACTGGGCATGGTGCCAACCACCTTCAATCCCAGCAACTAGAGAGGCAGAGGTAGGCAGATCTCAGGGAGTTTAAAGCCAACATGGTCTACCTAGTTCCAGGACAGCTAGGACTATACAGAGAGACTCTGCCTCAAAAAAGCAAACAAAAAAGAGTGCTCAAAGATGACAGATAATGTGGGCCTTTGGCCTCCTCCTCATACATACATATGACATACACACACACATACACAAACACACTGTATATACCCACACTACACATATTTACTTACACAAAATACAAACACACATACATGTGCACACAGAGACACACACTCCCCAAGACTCGCAATAATCTCAACCCAGCAGCTGCATGGGAACATAGAATTTTACAAATGATAAAGGGCAATAATTAAGTTTAACAAAAGACTTTGTTAAGGCCTGACAGAAGGCCTGACACTGTGCCACTGTCAACAAGAACAACAACTTACTTATTGCCAACCTTGACCACGAGGTTAGGGTCATCGATGATAGCAGGGTTGTCGGCAAACTGCTGATATGACACAGCTTGTTCCAAAAATGCATCTGTGGTAGCAACGGTAGGACAGGAGGGGGGAAAATCACAAAGTGTGTTTCTTAAAGAAACTGGCCAATTTTCAGCAGACTCATCCCAGTGTGTTTCCCTGGGAGATTACAAACTGCACTTCATCAGACAGTCCTACGAATCCTACAAAATGCACTAGGAAAGAGGGAGCCCGGCCTGATGTTTTATTTGGGGGGAGGGGGTCTTAAGATATCAACAAACATGATGGAGCCCGCATGTAGAAGTGGAGAAATGTTTACCGGGGATGCCAGCTTGAGTCACTTTCGCTGTGGTAACTTGAGGCAAGTGACTAAACTCCCCAGGCCTCAGAGACCTCCCCCTTACCGTGTGCATCATGATCATGGTCCTTTGGGTGAGGGAGGATGGCACTCAGCATCCTGCCCAAAGTGAGGGCTTGGACGGTGTTGGCAGCTGTACTG
Organism: Mus pahari; assembly: GCF_900095145.1. Lineage (NCBI taxonomy): Eukaryota > Metazoa > Chordata > Mammalia > Rodentia > Muridae > Mus > Mus pahari. The sequence continues at coordinate 14,988,221 of NC_034596.1, forward strand.
CCAATGACTGTCACCTATGCCAAGTGTGGGAGCTCGGGCCCTGTAGGGCCTGCTGCTGATGATGATTATCCTCGCTCATCCTTTGAGGGGACAGCCTCCCCAAGCTCAGGGCAGGCCCTCCAGGTGGGAACGCTATGGGAACAGAAGGCCTAGTCCTCGGTCCTCGGCCCTGGACCAGAGAGCCTCTGAGTGTCTTGCCAAAGACACTGACTTCCTTCGCCTTCCCCGCTCAGATGGGCCGTGCCTTGGCCCTTAACTGGAGCTCAGTCTCACTGGCCCAAACCTATGTGCACTCCTCCCCTGGGGACTCCTAAAGCTCTAGGTGGAAAAAAAGTCCCAGATGACAGCAGGCATGGGGGATCACTCCTGTCAGGGAGAAAAATGTCCCTTGGTCATGTCAGCCCAAACAGGCCTCCACAGGAACCCTCGGGATCATAATGAAGGCCTAATGCACTCTCTCTCTGGAGCTTCCAGGCACACCTGACTACACAGGAACTCGGTAGTCCCAGCGGCAGCCCAGTGTGCAGGGACCGGGCAGGGAGTTTCAGTGAGTCACCAGCCGAGCAAGCTGCCCCATCACAGCTCAGGAATATGACAGGCACAGTTGTCAAAACCGTGTTCTTAGGAGATGCAAAGGATAAAAGGAATGAGCTGCTAGGAAGGGCTGGTGGCACCCAGTCTGAGCACACGACATCTGCCTAGGAGGGACTCCACAGAGCAGAAAGAAGAAGTAGTGTGGCTAAGAGCATGACCATCCCTGCTGGGATGTCTGTCCACTGGGGACAGGGTGGAAAGAGCAGGCAGCAATGGGGGAAAGAAGGAAGGTGGAAGAGAACTAGGTCTGGTTCGAGACTCTAACAGGCAACCGCTGCTGCTATTATACCAGCGTGGGGTCTCGGCACGCCTGCCCATGGGCCTACCGTGGGATGCTCAGACCTTTCTTTCCAGTATGGCAGACAGTGTGCGTAAGTCACCAAGGCCCTACTAGTAGCGTAGCCTCTGGGACCCAGGAGGGAAACATTTCCAGAATTCCCCAAACTGACTCAACTGCCCTCTCCCTCCTCTAGGGCCCAAGATTTCACACACACTCCCAACGTCACAGAGCGACTGATGTGACCCCCCACCCTGCCCCGCAACAGGACCGCCTTGAACACTCTTCAGGGCTGGCCCTGGACACAGGGGACACACCCACTTGTGCTCAACGATCATCTCTGAAAATAAACGGCCCCAACAACCCTCTTGCTGCCTAAAGACAAAATTCTAACTGTACCTAGACTCCTGTGACCCTCCCTCTTTCTCACCAGCCATGGCGGGCCAGGAGCTGGAGACCTGATCCTAGAGTTCTAGGCTCCCGGGTCTTCTGACCGGTGGCCACTAGAGGGTGCTGTCCCACACGGCCTAGTACCTTTGGTGATCTCTCTGTGGTCACTGAGGCCACCGCAGAGGGAGATGGCGATGGATGGCAGGTCCCTCAGGCTGTCGGAGGTGCTCTCCACACCACTGTCGATGCCAGAGCCTCCCACCGACTGTGGGGACTGGTTGGCTGACCTGGCTCCGTTGTCGCTGGTGTGTTTGGGGAGCCCACCAGGATCCCCACTGAAAGGAGAGAGAAGCTGTTCTGAGCATCCCGCCCTCCTCACTCCGACTATTATATTATAGCAAATGACCCTCCAGAAAGCTGCACCAAAAAGGAGCAATTGCTACCACCCCAGGGCAGCCTTGCCATCGACACATCGGTATAGACGTCAATGTAAAGAACCCAGCTCAGGAGGGCCTGTCACATTCTCCTGTGACACTCCAAACCCATATGAAGTAAAGCCCAGAGAAAATGTGTGTGAGAGGCCACTGTCACCCACCAGGGTACTGGTTCTCCTTATATCCAAAGGGATATCTCTCTCTATCTCTCTCTCTCTCTCTCTCTCTCTCTCTCTCTCTCTCTCTCTCACACACACACACACACACACACACACACACACACACACACACTTGGATGGTGAGCCACTGCTCACTGCAACCCAGACTCAGGCTCCTTCATGAAATAGCCTTGAGCTCACATCTCTGTAGAGAGGGTACAGGGAAGCCATGTGTCCCTACACACACACACACACACACACACACACACACACACACACAGTGACATACACACAAACACATACACACCTACACCATATACAGACACACACACAGACAAACACACACAGAGGGAGAGAGAGTCTTAAACTGGCCCTTCTCGGACTACAGAAAATGGTATCAACCATTATGACAGACAGTGATATGACAACTCAACCCTGCAATCCAAGCACTCAAGAGGCTGAGGCAGCAGGACCACCAGAAATTCAAGGGTACCCTGGACTACAGTTAGACTGTGTCTCAAAAACCAAAAAATAAAGTAGTCTGAGTAATGAAAAGAACTTTTACTTCTTGGGGAAATACAGGGCTGCCACTTCAGGGTCCATGTCCGTGAGGTCATCCAGATAAACACCATCAGCTCCAAGGTGTCGGCTTCGTTTATCTGAAAGAGTACATGGAGTGGGTCAGAAATGTGTTGTCCCAGAAACCAACTCAGGAGCTCCATCTCCAAGAACAGTGTCCGAGCCCAAAGTGCAGATCTGTTCCTCGGTACCACGGCTGCCTCCCCCTCCCCTCCCCCTCCCCACTCCCCTCCCTGCATGAGCCACACACCCAGATGCCAACAAGAACACATCACTGCAGAACTCCCTTCGGCACATCCCAGAGGGAGTGACATCATAGCACTCATCCACAGAGGGCCTGACGGGTTCTAGTCCCTCAACAGTAAAGCTGTCACCATGTAATTGATAGCGGCAGATGACAAAACCTTGCCTGGACACTTCCCTGCTGACACTCTAAGACACAGCATCCCTATGGCTGCATGATGGGTCCCTGGGCACTGTGTTCACAGACTTCCTCCCCACTCCCTGCTGGGAACTGTGTGGCTGGTTCATACCAACCCACAGTGCTGCACTAAGCTACCTGGCTAACCGGGGTGGGGCTCAGTGTCATCACTACTTGGCACAGGTGTGAGCTGATCAGACATCACTGTCACTGACACGGTTGGGAACCACGGACCTCTAACACTGCTAAACATGTCTGGCCTCACACTAGGACAAGGGGCACTCAATCTCCTCATGAGTCGAGAAAGCACGGGTTGAAGATTAAACACAACACATGCCGTGGATCTGGGTCTTCTGTGATTGATTTGAAACTCTGGGTGAGGCTGAAGTGTCCCTGGTGTGCAGCGTGGGAGTAAACGGGGAGCCCCACGCTGGGCTTCATACCTTTCTTCCTGGAAGGGGAATCTGTCTTGCTTGACAGCTGTGCGGTGCTGGGAGATGGGGCCTTGAGCTCTTCGGCCACGGGTGAAGGTGGGGCTGCCGCCCCCAAGGACTCGAGATCCTCCTCGTTCACAAACTGCATTTCTGTCTGAGCCTTACTCTGGTGGATGAGCAGTCCCCGGGCCATTGTTGGCGACTGGTCACTAAAAGTATCTGAAGACTCACTATGAATGGCCTGAAAATTAACTTTGTCAGGAATCTTCCGACCCCCTAAGGGGCTGGACTCTTTCATCTTGTGTGGAGAAGATGGCTGTAAGAAAGGAGAGAAAAGGAGGGAGGGGGGATTTGAAGGATGTTGAAAGCCCAGGCCAAGAGAAAAGCGAGGAAGTCAAACAAGAGAACCTAGAGAACCCAAGAGCAGGATCTCCAAAGCTTGCAGAGAGAACACCGTGGCCCTGGTAGCTTCTCTTTCTCATGGCAAATGCTGCCCCAAACACATGGGCCCCAGGTTTTCACCTGCATTGCCAAGGCTGAGCGGCCAGAGCGCACACAAGTGTCTATGGGAGGGGTGGCATGGCACGGTGGGAGCTGTGGACACTTGGGTCCAAAACTGAATCGAAGACAAGGAGGAGGGACACTGTTGCAGGCTGTGACAACCCTGATCCATCTACCTCGTGTGCACCTTCACTGGGCCATCCTCACCACAGACTGGGAGACCCCTCCCACACTCGCCAACTCCCATGAGCTCTGGGTTCTCCCTGCCGCCCTTTGCTTTCTATAATTTCCTTATTCTCCTCCAAGTCTATCTAGTTGGGTCTCGGTTACATTTATGATTATGAGTAGAAATTAAATAAGCACAAGGAAGAAAGAAAGCATCAGCTGTCACACAGAAGCGACTGAGAGGGTGAGGTAAGCTAAGTGCAGGCAGCCCCCGCAGCCCTCCACAGGACTGGACATTCTGCAGAAATGAGAATAAATGCATTCTATCTATGCAGTGCAGTGTGGGGGAAGGGATCCCCGCAAGAGCAATCTCTGTTACCACAGGGCAAGAGGGTGGGCAGTCAGCATGGGCAGCAGCTAGAACGGGTAAGGCTCTCCCTGCTGCTGGCCACGCACAGTCTCTCTGGAACCTGGGAGCAGGATGCATCGATATGCACCCACTGTGCAAATACAGAGCTGCGTACTTAAAACCTGCATCTCTCTAGACACCCCTATCAGACTTCACTAAACTCTCTCCCCAAAGATGGGACTAGAGAAGACATGGTGGTGCTCAGCATCTCTCTAGACACCCCTATCAGACTTCACTAAACTCTCCCCCCAAAGACGGGACTAGAGAAGACATGCTGGTGCTCAGTTTGCACCAGAGGGAATTTACCATGCAGAGATCTGCAGTTACAGGAAAAAGAAGACAAACGAAAACTGGTGTGCACGGGCAGGCCCTCCCCAGCTGATATCCCTGGGCCCCTCACAGACAGAACCACGCTGCGGCAGCTAGGTCTGCAGTCAGAGCTGCTGGGCCAGAACCAGCCAGGTCTGCACTGTCACACTAGCTCTCCAGCAACTACTGAGGTGGATGCTAAGATGGCTGGCTGGACCAGGCCTAAGGCTCTCAGACAGAGAGATTAGAACTCTCCACAAAAGCATAATACAGCCTGAAAGGGGAAAGAAGCCACCCATACCCAGCCACAACAGACCCACTCCGCCTTCACTCATGCACTCATTACATGCACTGAAAGGGGCTTCAGGGGACCATAATATCCTCTAAGAACCTTGTGATATAGATTTAATGTATACAGAAACGTGTGTGTGTGTGTGTGTTTGTGTGTGCGTGTGTGCGTGTGTGTGTGTGTGTGTGTGCGTGTGTGCGTGTGCGCGTGTGCGCGTGTGCGCATGTGCGTGTGTGTGTGTGTGTGTGTGTGTGTGCGTGTGTGTGTGTGTGTGTGTGTGTGTGTGTGTGTGTGTGCGGGTGTGCGTGTGTGCACATGTGTGTGTGTGTGTGTGTGTGTGTGTGTGTGTGTGTGTGTGTGTGTGTGTGTGTGTGCGTGTGTGTGTACATACATATTAGATATGTCATAGACAGGGTCTTGCTATGTAGAACTTGTCAGACCAGGCCTGTCTCTGACTCCCCCTCAAGTGTACCACCATACCCAGCCCTTATGATTGATTCTTAAAGGTAGAAATGAAATCATTTAAGATGTCTGTAATGCGTTGAAATATGAGGCAAAGTGTCTTGAAACAAAATACCATCATCCAGTGTTCTTGGAAATGTGCCTGATTTTTATTTTTATATACACATATATTTTTTTTTTACCAACTGTATATGTGAACTTTACTGGGTGAGAAACGGAGACACACCCAAGAAGGAAGAGAGGGAATACAGAGCTGGAGAGATGGTTCCTAAGTTAAGGGCGCACATTGTTCTTCCAGCAGATCACGGTTGGGTTCCCAGTAGCCACATCTGGTAACCCAAACTACCTAAGTCACAGCACACTGCCTGGGACTCCAGCTCCAGGGGACCCAATGCTCCTGGTCTCCTTGGGCACTTGCAATTATTTGCAAACGCACACCATGTACATCATTAAAAAATATTTTTAAAGAAACTGGTGCTTACTCACTGATAAGTGGATATTAGCCCAGAAACCTAGAATACCCAAAATACAATCTCCAAAACACAAGGAAATTAAGAAGGAAGACTAACACATGGATACTTCATTCCTCCACAAAGTAGGGAATAAATACCCATGAAAGAAGTTGCAGTGACAAAGTTTGGAGCTAAGATGAAAGGATGGACCATCCAGAGACTGCCCCACCAGGGGTCCATCCCATAATCAGTCACCAAACACAGACACTATTGCATTTACCAGCAAGATCTTGCTGGAAGGACCCTGATATAGCTGTCTCTTGTAAGGCTATGCCAGTGCCTGGCAAATACAGAAGTGGATGCCCACAGTCATCTATAGGATAGAACACAGGGCCCCCAATGGAGGAGCTAGAGAAATTACCCAAGGAGCTGAAGGGGTCTGCGACCCTATAAGTGGAACAACAATATGAACTAATCAGTACCCCCAGAGCTCGTGTCTCTAGCTGCATATGTAGCAGAAGATGGCCCAGTCGGCCATCATTGGGAAGAGAGGCCCCTTGGTCTTGCAAACTTTATATGACCCATACAGGGGAAGGCCAGGGCCAAGAAGTGAGAGTGGGTGGGCAGGGGAGCAGGGCAGGGGGAGGGTATAGGGGACATTCGGGATAGCATTTGAAATGTAAATAAAGAAAATATCTAATAAAATAAATTTAAAAAAAAAGAAGCGGGTGCTTAGAGAAGGCTTGAGAAAGCGACTTCACACACCATCTCCTTTAGCCTATCTGTCTATTCATGTATTTTACTGATAAGGATGTGCAGGCTTCCCCTTGTCCAAGATCACCTTGCTGTCAAGTGCTGTGGGGAACTCACACCCAGGGCAACGCGCCTCCCAGACCCTCCTGGCCTCTACCGCACCCAGCTTTTCTCCATCTCCTCCGGGTGTACAAAGATCAAGACCTCACCAACTGGATGTTAGAATCAATCCCCACTGGTGAGCTGAAGCCTTCGCGCACTGCGTTCCATTGGCTTCTCCTCATCCCTACACCGACACCCCATCTCACACCCAGTGGCTTCTCTCTAAAGGAGAGTCTAGCCTTCCTAGATAACAGCCTTTCTCCCAAGGGGCTCAGATTCCACCACTCCATCCTACGACACCATACCCCTCTAACCACCATGGGCCTCAGGGAAGGAAGGCTGCCAAGTGTTTTCCTTTGCAGCTTCTAGAAGCTCGGGTCTGTGCACGAGCTCTGTGGCTTCCTTTACTGACTTTGCCTTCGTTGTGATATACAGTGTAGGTTCATTTGCTCAAAATACGCAGCCACACCCTGCCCACACGCCCACTCGCTGAGTCAGCACCCCGGCAGTCCATCCCTTTACAAAGCTGGGGTAGTAATTCCACACAAATGGAGCTAACTCACAAATCCTCGGCGCACTGTAGCACTGCGATTCAAAGGCTTACCTTGGCAGCCTGTGGCAGTTCACCCCAGAGCCAGAGCATTTCCAGGTTATTCTTCGGCAACTTGTCTGCAGACTTACTGACCAGCTCGGAATCACTTTTTGGTGTTGAGGGCCTGGAGCCTGAAGGACTTAAGAAAAGACAAAACCATGATTCGAATGGGGGAAAAAAATCAGAAAACAACAACAACAAAATCCTCTGGTTTTGTCTCAGAGTCAAAGGTTCTAGTAACCCAGAAGATACATCCCGGGGCCACTCCCTCTGACAAGCCTTCCTTTGGCCACTAGAGGTCAGTGTTCACACATCCAACAAGATGACCAGTCTTGTAGCCAAACTGAAGGACAGTAAGAAAAGGAAGGCGCTATAACTTGAGAGGTGAGGAGGATAGAATCAGAACTGGAAATTCTCAAAAATAATAATAATAATGAAAGGAGAAGGAGGAGAGGAGGAGGACGGAGAACAGCAGGAGGACAGAGAAGAGGAGGTCAGAGACAAGGAGGAGGACGGAGAACAGCAGGAGGACAGAGAAGAGGAGGTCAGAGACAAGGAGGAGGACGGAGGAGGCGAAGCAATCAGAGGGGCAAAAAGAGGAAAAGCGTGGAAGGGGTTCTTGGGTACAAACGGCTGTCCTTTGTCACACACAGGCTTCTCACCTGTGCTCACTTTCCTAGCAAGCCCCAGCTTTCCAGCAGGTGCAAAGGGGTCCTGAGCAGCTGGCACTGTATCCCAGGTTTAGACACCGGCTTTGAGGACAGGGAAAACGTCCTGTGTGCCAACTTCACTACACTGGCTCACCAGACAGCTGTCTCCAGGAACCTATCAGACAAAGGCCTTCTGTGTCACCTCTCTGTGCTGCTCCTAAGTGACAGTGAGGTGCCTCCATTCCACGCACACATTTTTACTTCTAACACTTGAACCAAGTCTCATGTCTGTTCAGCCAAATTCACAGGCCAAAAGCATCAACGCCGGCCCACGAATCTCACAGACACCAAGCTACAAGGCCGGAAGAAATGTCATAGTTCTCTTTCTCTTTATCCTCCCACACCACTTCCCTCAAGAGGAACAGAGCAGCCCTTACGCACAAACCAGGAAATGGCTTCTCTACAGACCCTATCTGTTCCCCTGGCTGCACAGAGTCTCACTTATCTGAGTCAAGTCCCATCTCCAACTCAAGATGGCACTTCCTGTTGGTTCAAGGAGAACCCCGTAGGGCACACAACCCCATGGCCACGTGAACTTGTACCTATTTGAGGGGTTTTCTACATAGTTAGCCTGGCCTTGGTGCTTCCATAAAGCCAGACCTCGGGCTCTTTGACCCTCGTTTTACAATGAGGCACAAAGGGCTTCCCCCTTCCCTTGGCGCCTGCCGACCACTGATCTTCCCAATGAAAGCACGCTACCATAGGGCAACCCTCATGGTCTAGCCCTGACTAAGGAGGAGGCCCCTGGTAAATCATATTGTGAGAGCTTCTACAACAGAACCCTACACCACACCTACACCATACACAGCACACGGGAACTGGAGAGGTAGCTGGGGAAGACTAAGGAGAGTTAACAGTTCTCACAGAGGACTAGAATTCCCGGTACCCACACCAGGCTGCTCACAGCAGCCCCTAATCCCACTCTAGGGAACCCAGTGTCCACTCGTGGACTTCACTAACACACGCACACAGCCACCTACATGAACACACACATATGTGCTTTGAGGGGGGAGTCCGGTACATATAATTACATGTCAAATCAATTTTTGAATTTTTAAGTCAAATAAAATTGTAAAAATTATGATTCCCAGATAGAAATTAACCAGTGCTTAGTTTGATTATAAAGTTTCAAAAGTAGAAGAGGAATGTCCACAAAATTAACAATACCGAGGGGGAAGAGGGGAAAGCTCAAGACACCTGCCCCTGATAGAAACACAAGCCCACACCCCGAGACTGGTCCTAAGCCGTTTTTCTACATTCTGCCCTAGAAATGCCGTGGGGAGTGTGTCAACCCATTATACAGAGAGCCTAATAGGCTGTTTAAATATTTATAGTAAGTGGCTATTCTAAAGTGCCGTTCTAAAATTAGCTCAGAGATTTGTCTGTCAATTGCCCCACCACAGAAAACATGGCCTCTCAGTCTCAGGCTCCTTGTTCTGATTTTCAAGGCCACTCACGGAGCCAAGCAGCACATAGGACAGACCATTTGAGGAATTCTAAACAAGTCTAACCAGGGCTCAGTGTTTAAGAATGCATGCCCCTCTTCCAGAGATTCTAGGTTAAATTCCCAGTGCACCCACAAGGCAGCTAGCTCTCCATCCTTCCCAACTTCAGTGGGGGACCCACTGCCCTCTTCTGGCCTCCTAGGGCACTGCATGTATGTGGTACATGATGCAGGCACACATTCAAACATAGCAAAGTAAATACATCTTTAAAATAAAATAAACATGTCTAATCGCCTACTTACAATTTAAAACGAAAGGAATTATTTTTTCATAAGTAAGTTGGTTAGTGAGTACAACTGATTTTAAGTGTTAGATCAAAATTTGTTTGATATCATGTCAGTTAATTTTCATTGCTAGTGATTGGGTTAGCATTAGATCATGGCTTCTGTAAGAACAGGTCTACCTTTCCGAAGCATGGAAGTGGCAAGACTGCAGAGGACAAGAGCTAGAGAGAACTCCCTCGGCCAGGTGAGGGGGAGTCCTCTGGCAATCTACCAGGCTGCTGGAGGCACCGGACAGACACACAACAAAAAGAAAGGGGGGAAAAAAGTCACAGTCAGTTAAACTAAATGTTCTATCACTGCTTGCGGCTCTCAGCACAATGACTCTAAGAAATGAAAACGTTTGGCTGTCAAACAGCACCAGCCAGAGGCCAGCTATGTTGAAATCAGTAGGGAATCAACGTGAACTTTCTCCTGAGCTAGTCTCCTGCTACCCGGGCTGGTCTCAAACCGGCTTTGTAACTGAGGACGACCTTGAACTGCCTGGTTTTCTGCCCTGACAGGGAGTGAATCCAGGACATCATGCATGCTAGGCAAGCACCCAATAACCTGAGCTACCTCCCTACACCATTGGCATGAACTTCCTGGGATGCAAAGACAGGAAGCTGCCAAGTCCCATTTGCCTTCCCATCTCATCCTTGTGCCCTTAGCCAAGGCAAGATCACTCATGTCTGGTTGAAGCTCAGCATGGAATCGAACTCCATGATCTACAGACTCGGTCATGGGCTCTCTCTCTCTCTCTCTTGTCTCCTTAATAAAAACACATTATGCCAAGTGTGGACGTAAGAATCTACATATCCTTATGTGTAATCCATGTGACAACAGTCACATAATCTGATGCAACCAGTATCCTGGACTCACAAAGAGAACAACAAAGACAGTGAGTCCCTCCCTGGGCTGTTCTAAACATTCCTTTTACATCCTTCAGATTAATGAAGAATAGGTTTTGTCAATTAATTAACAGTGTCTAAAGATGGGGCTCTGTTTTCTTCCTGAATCAGCATGTCTTCTCTTCTTTGGGATCATCTCCCCTGAACCAGGACAAGAACTCATGAGGTTCCAGGCATCTTAGAGATGCGCAGATAGTTGTCTGCTGGGTCCAAAGAATGGATCACCGATCTAAATGATGTATTATAAAAACAAGATTTAAAATATCTCATTAATGTTTTGAAATGGATTACTCTGTGAAATGTAGGTCTAATAAAATCTATCTTTTAAGTTAATTTGATTTTTTTTTTTTTTGCAAAGGTTTGTATGTACTTGTGTTTGTGTGCGTGCGCGCATGCGTGTTGCGTTTGTCAGGGCATTTTATTACAGTGATAGGAAAAGAAATTAAAACAACATGTCTAATATAAAACTACATACATATATATTTATATATACATACACACACATGCATATATATATATGTACATATACTTATACACTTACATACTTATAAGTATATATACTTATAGACATATATACTTATATACACATATATAAACATATATATATGGCTAAGTATTAGGTACCTAATGGAAGGTCTGATCCCTAAGCAGGCAGACCCTATCCTCTGGTAGATGAACATTTCCTGTCAGTCCCAGCTAGAATCAGGCATGATAGCTTATGACTGCGGCTGCCTCATTCTCAAGATGACCCTGAGCAAACTGGAACCAAGACAGGTGTCTGACAAGGATGGAAGCCCATGCCACAGTCCCGGGGTACATCCACTTCCATTCTAAACTACAAGTAAGTCTACAGCATCCGGTAGACTAGCCCAAGGACACCATAGCCACCAAGTTTCTTAGCTGGCTTGACTATCTCCACATCCCCAAACATCTTGGCAAGTTAACAACCTGTCCTCCACCCACCATGACACTTAAAACTATGGTCCTTTAGAGGCCACAAAGCATTATAATGCCCAGGATCTGTCTGCCACCCAAGAAGCAACCAGTTTTCTCCCTAGCAGGGGTGAGCCTGCCCCACAGAGAACACGGGATTTGGGTCTTTGCCCTTCCTAGGTTCTTGACAGAACCACTCCAGAGGTCCTTCCTGTTTGCCTAGGCTTGATGGATCCGAAAGCGCCTGGAGTCCTCGGGAGGGTCACCTGTGCTGTGAGCACCTGCAGCTCCGTTCTCAGGTTCACATGGAGCTAGCTCCAGGACAAGTGGAAGGGCATCCCAGGGAAGCACGAGCTGCTGAATCCAGCAGTGTGGATTAACTGGAGGGCAGCATCCCTTTGCCAGAGCCCCACAGCAGCAATGTCCCTGCATCTGAACGTCACTTCAAGGCTAAGGACCAAAGCTGGGTTGGCCATGCTGCCTTCTCCTGATGCCAATGAGCACTAGGTAATGCAGTAGGTGTTTTTCCTCCTGCTGGGTCTTTGCCCCACAGAACCTTACAATATGCCTGCAGATGGAATCTCAATTCAATGCAAGTCTTAGATTCACCTGCCTTCCACATTCAATCCTAACTTACACCCCTCAACACACACATTCAATTATTTTCACATCCTAATTATTTTCAGTTTTAATTTCTATTTCACTAATTCTTTTAGACATATTTCCTATAGCTGACTTCAAAACCCTCTGACACACATAGCAACTTACCTGGGGCTGGGAGACCACTCTCTGTCCGAACTGGGGTATGATGCCGACTGGGGGTATGTTGAAATAGAGGGGAAGTTTTCCTTAGGAATATCATCTTGGAATGGTGGTACATCATTAGGAAGAGTTCTAGAGGAAAATAAAAAGCCAAAAAAAAAAAAAAAATTTACCAAGGGAAGATTCAAAACAGAGCCAAGTTCTTCTTGCGTACATCTAAGGACTTCACTAATTAGCATGTCCTCCGTCACACATGCAGGCACATGGGATGGCATGGAGATGAAAATGGAAAAGGTGAAAGTCGGCAAATATAAGTGTGCATTTGTACATCTGCCTTGGGTGGACTGTAAACCTAAAATGACCTCACCAGGGCATGATTACAATGACTGTACCAATCAAGTACCACTGCAGCATCCTCAAGCATGTGTGTGTGTACCACTGCAGCATCCTCAAGCATGTGTGTACCACTGCAGCATCCTCAAGCATGTGTGTACCACTGCAGCATCCTCAAGCATGTGTGTACCACTGCAGCATCTTCAAGCATGTGTGTACCACTGCAGCATCCTCAAGCATTTGT
>NC_034596.1:15002325-15004408 GCF_900095145.1 Mus pahari
TGTGTGTGTGTGTGTGTGTGTGTACCACTGCAGTATCCTCAAGCAGGTGTGTGTACCACTGCAGAACCCTAAAGCATGTACATGTACCTCTGGTAGCATCAAGTGTGTGTGTGTGTGTGTGTGTGTGTGTATGTGTGCGAAGCCCTGGTAGCATTCTCATGTGTCAGTGTCACCACAGTATCCTCAAGAGTGTATGTGTGCCACTGTACATCCTCAAGTGTGTGTGGCTGGGGGCTGGGGGGGAGCTGCTGGGGATGGAACCCAAGACTCACAGATGATAGGCAAGCACTTTACCACTGAGCCTCTTATACTTTGATATAGGGTCTCACTAAGTCACCCAAGCTGGTGATCCTCCTGCCTCAGTCTACCCAGTTCCAGGCTTCCTGGTGTGTGCACCACACCTGGTTTCTACTATAGCATCTTATTGTCGCCTTTTACATTTCCCCTCACCAGAACCTGAGAGGTCAACAGGAACTGTATCCAGGTATTCTAGAACAAAAACAAAACAAAAAAACCAAAAACCACACACACAAAGCCCACAGAGAACATGGCTCATGTCTGGCCAAAGAAATAAGTGGCAGCAATCACTAAACATGACTGCAAAACTTCCTAGCTTCAGATAGGCCGCAGACATTACAACACATGGTTCACGAGCCCACTCCTGCAGAGGCCATATGTCTACACTTCTGATGCTACTGGAAGGGCCTGTGGCCAGCTGCTGAAAGTGAAGGCCACGAAGAGAGGCCATTATAACCGGTGCAAGCCCAACAGCCTCTGTACCCACAGAAGATCACAGGCTTCCGTTAGGGAAGACAAGGCGGCCAGACAACTTCTAGTATAAACCAGAAGGAAATACACATCGGGGGACTGGGGGTGCAGCGCCATCGGCTTTTAGGCTAGTGCGCTCACAGCTCTGAGTTCCACCCCAGTGCCACAGAAAAATGAGTGTGGTGGCTTACATCTGTGACCCCAGCACGTGGGAGGAGTAAAAGCAGGAGGATCAGAGGTTCAAGGTCATCCTCAGCCACAGAAGGACCCTGTCTCAAAAGATAAAACATAATCCACTCTGACCAATGAAGCAGGGAGACATTTCTACTCTTGGTGTTCCTTATCCCTTCTTTATGTTAACAAGACATAAAAATTATCAATACACATGAAATCATAAACATCTGAAGTAGGGTCAGGCTGGAGAGAATGGCTCAGAGGTCCCAAGTTCAATTCCCCGCAACCACATGGTGGCTCACAACCATCTGTAACGGGATCTGCTGCCTTCTTCTGGTGTGTCTGAAGACAGCGACAGTGTACTTACATATACATAAAATAATCAATTTTTTTTTAAAAATTAGTTTTCAAAACTGGCTTTTTCCACCGAAATCCATACATACAAACTGAGCTTTGCTATAGTCTTAGAAGCAAAGAGACAGACAAGGAGAGAAGCTCATCAAACTGGGGGCATGATTCAAATTAAAGTGGGAAGGTTTGCTTAACATGAAGTGAGTGTGGGCTCCAGCCATCTTCAGCACCGTGTTGACCACACAGCCTCCCAACCTACAGGTCCGCCTCAAGGCCACAGGCAGACTTGGGGTTTGGGGCACCAGTGAGGTGCTGGGACTCCACGACACAGCGGTGGCTTAGTACGCACGATGCCACAGATATGGCCGCCCACACCAGTCAATAAACACGTTCCTAGGAAACCGTTTTCATGAAATGCTCATTTGCTGACTCTTGGTTCTATTTTATTTCAGAAAGCTGAAGTTTCCTGCCACAGACAGAGGCCAGGCCTGACCAACCGTGTCTTGGGCTAAAACACTGGAGGGAGGTTTATTCTTCTCTGAGTTGGGCTCATAAACTGATTGCAAAAATTCAGTCTAAGAGGCCTAACAGAGGAAGGAACCATTTATAAATAAAAAAAAATAAAAAAAAAAAAAAAAAAAACTAATTACAAATATCACCTTTAAAAACAAACACATTTAGTACTGGAGATATATTCCAGTTGGTAGGAACTTGCCTATCATGCATAAAACCCCATGTTCAAATCCAGCCCATTTAACAGAACAGGGAGGTGTGTGCCTATAATCCCAGT
>NC_034596.1:15004439-15042640 GCF_900095145.1 Mus pahari
GCTCATAAACTGATTGCAAAAATTCAGTCTAAGAAGCCTAACAGAGGAAGGAAACATTTATAAATAAAAAAAAATAAAAAAAAAAAAAAAAAAAAACAACTTACAAAAATCATCTTTAAAAACAAACTCATTTAGGACTAGAGATATAGTCCAGTTGGTAGGAACTTGCCTATCATGCATAAAACCCCATGTTCAAATCCAGCCCATTTAACAGAACAGGGAGGTGTGTGCCTATAATCCCAGTATTTGAGAGCAAGAGGCATGGTGACCAGAAGTTCAAGGTGATCCTCAGCTACAAATTCAGTTCAATTTGTAAAAAATAAATAAATAAATAAAAATAAAAAATAAAAAAAGAAGAAATTAATTCATCTTCCTCCAACACAGACCAAATCTTCCCTCACTGTCCATGTGCTCCATCCATGGCCCCTGTCCTCCCCTCTGTCCACCAGCTCCATCCATGGCCCCCGTCCTCCCCTCTGTCCACCAGCTCCATCCATGGCCCCTGTCCTCACCTCTGTCCACCAGCTCCATCCATGGACTCCCTTCTCCCTCACTGTCCATGTGCTCCATCCATTGCCCCTGTCCTCCCCTCTGCCCACCAGCTCCATCCATGGCCCCTGTCCTCCCCTCTGTCCACCAGCTCCATCCATGGACTCCCTTCTCCCTCACTGTCCATGTGCTCCATCCATGGCCCCTGTCCTCCCCTCTGTCCACCAGCTCCATCCATGGCCCCTGTCCTCCCCTCTGTCCACCAGCTCCATCCATGGACTCCCTTCTCCCTCACTGTCTATGTGCTCCATCCATGGCCCCCGTCCTCCCTCACTGTCTATGTGCTCCATCCATGGACCCCATCCTCCCTCACTGTCCACGTGCTCTATCCATAGACCCCCATCCTCTCTCACTGTCTATGTGCTCCATCCATGGACCCCATCCTCCCTCACTGCCCACGTTCTCTATCCATGGACCCCCATCCTCTCTCACTGTCTATGTGCTCCATCCATGGACCCTGACTTCCCTCTCTGTCCATGTGCTCCATTCATGGCCCCCGTCCTCCTTCACTGTCCATGTGCTCGCGCCCATCCTCCCTCACTGCTCGCTCACCTGTTCCCATCCATCGGTGCTGTGTCCTCATCCGAGCTCATCTCTATGGGAAACATGTCCTCATCCTCAGATGTGTTGACATTGTCATCTCTTTTGAGATTGTCCAACTGGACCTTCCTCCTCCTTTTCCTTCTCTTCTTCCCCAGAGAACCAGTGGACGGGGTGTCACTGGGAGGCAGGCCCTGGGCAGCTGTGGTGGGGTCCAGGCACCTGATTCTGTCCACAGAGTTCCTCTTCAGCTGGCTTTCCATCCTCGAAGCTCCTTCTGACAGGATGGGGGACGTGGCCAGGTACATGGGGATGACTTCCTAAACAGGAGGTGTTCAAGGGTCCCATTAATACGACTAAAAGGAAGGAGAGGGGTCATGACACAGGACTTATTCAGGAGAGAGCCACGGGAACCAGAGCCCAGCATTTCATAGCCACAGGGGGGCATCGGACAGAGGGTCAGAGTCATCCGCTCCTCAAACACTGTCTTGTACTGAACACAGTATCCCTATAATCCTAAGAGTCAGGCCATTACCGGTGATTCCAAACCATCAAGACTCATCTAACATATCCAAGGCTGAGAGCAATGCAGGCCCAGGCACTGTTGGGACCTGGACACAGCTCTACACTGTATTGAGTCAGAGTAAACACGAGTAGGGGCGAGTGTGTGGGTGTGTCTATGTGTGCATTTTCACCTCCCAGCTCTGGGATGGATAAGACCAGTCTCATTTTACAAAAGAGAAAGAAACCCAGCCCGTCGTGTCAGAGCGCAGCCAGCTGCGTAGCCGGGAGGCAGGATCCCTTGGAAAGCCGTGCAGAAGAGACAAGCTGGCATAAGCACTAGGGAGCAGTGGTGACAGTGTGCAAGTCTCAGCTTCCGGCGGGCTCCCAGGCACCCACTGATGCTGAGCTGGGCAGCTGGTACACAGCCTCTGTGGCACAGGAGCCCCAAACGACTCATCCCCAAGAGCCTAAAACGGGTCTCGGCCAGGAGCAATAGGACGTTATAACAAACCATCCAGGGAAAGCAGGGCTTCCCATCTAGACAGGCGTTGCCTGGAGGCTGTGGGGACTACAGCAGACAGCAGGGCAGAAGCAGCTCTTGGCTTCCAGCCCAGAAGCCGTTCCCTCAAGTAGATAATGGGGAGTCACTAGCCTGGGGCCATTTAAATTGCAGACACCCGTTTTATGACTTGAGGCTCCATGGAACCTTCTTCCCAGGAAGGAATCAGCTTATGAATGGGTTCAGCAAGAACCCCTCCTGCAAAAGATCACTTGATGGGAGCCCCGGAAGGGCCACTGGACATCTCACTCTATCCTTCTCCACCTTACTGAGCTCAAGACACTCTCTCTCGCTGAACCTGAAGCTGGGTGCTTCAGCGAGGCTGGTCGTCAAGCCAGCAAGTTCTTTGGATCTGCCTGCCTCTGCCCTGCAAGGCTAGAGTCACAGGCATGTACTGAGACTGTCTTAGCCTGGGTGCTAGAGATTTAAACTCAGGTCCTCTAACTTGCAGAGCAAACATTTCTAAACCACTGAGTCTTCTCCCCAGGCCTAGCCCCTCAAAGTGTTAAACTTCATGAAGTTACCGCTCAACCTAGTCATTTCATCCCTGGGCATACACGGGAGCTGGAGCGGGCATGTGTGGAGATGGGGGAGCTTAGGCACGGGAGCTGGAGAGGGCATGTGTGGAGATGGGGGAGCTTAGGGAGAAGAGGAGCCAGACCAAAGCACAGGTCCTCACAGAAACTTGAATATGAATGTTCACAATGCCATTACTCACACTGGCCAAAAGATAACAGCACAAGAGTCCCTCAAAAGACAATGTAAGTAAACAAAGTGTGGTGAATCAAACTATTCAGCCACTGAAAACACTAACAGGGCCCGAAAGTTGGCTCAGTGGGTAAAGTACCTATTGCTAAGCCTGACAATTCAAAGTTCCACCTCTGGGATCCACACAGGGAAGAGAACCAGCTCTCAGAAGGAAGGCGTCCTCTGATGTCCACACATACACATGTGCACACGTGCACCTCCAAAAATAAATAAACTAATATCAAAATTCAGACACATGTGGCGACACAGCTGAAGCTTGAAGAGTTCCGGAAAGTAAAAAAACACCAGGCACGAGTGCAGCCTCCTGCATCATTGCATTCGTATGGAAACTCAAAATAGGAAAATTTATACACAGGGTAACTTAGCAGTCGCTCTCGGGTCAGGTGCCGGGAGGCTGGCAGAATATAAAGAAGTGGTATGTTTAAGACGTGATATTTCTTTTTCACGTGATTCAAGTGTTCTGAAACTGACCAACTCAGTGGCTGAGTGTATATATGAATAGACTAAAACCACGGAACCGTACTAGTGAGATGTTGCGAGCCATATCATTCGCCATTATAGGATGGCACTGGCTTCCACTGCCCATCTGATAACAATAATGAGATGGCGCTGACTTCCACTGCTCATCTGATAATAATAATGACTCAGCACAAGTCCTCTTTGCCCAGCCTTATGTTATTGAAGTGATTCCTGCTTTAGCCTATCCGTGGCAACAGTAAGACACAGAGCACCTGGGCAGTAAACGCTCCAGTATATAGGGCGGCCTTGCTAGTCCATTAGTGTTCCCCATAGCATCATGAAAGGCGTTCCTGAATAAAGTGCTGTTGAGAAGGATCTCAGGCGTCGCGTCGTTCTTGCTGGTCAAGGCCGGTCGCGACAGTGATAGGTAGCTCAGTAAAACTGTCAGGACATCATGGGTAAGACTGCTTGCTGTGAAAGTAAGAGGGCTTGCGTTCAAGTCTACAGCATCCATGTAACAGCTGGTCATGATGTCTCACGCTATAAACCCATCATCAGGACCACCAGAGATCAGTGCCCAGACAGAATGACCAAAGCGACAAGCTTCAAGTTCCATGAGAGACCCTGTCTCAAAACTAAGGTGGACAGTGATAGAGAAAGACGCTATATACGTGCATGGGTACAACCATGAATACACACACATAAATATATACCATACATGCATAACCTCCATACACACAACAACAATAATAATAAAACTGAGGATAGTCAGGCATTCCAGATGTACACCAGCACACGTTCAGCCAGTGTGCAATGTTAGTCTCTCTGTCTCCTGGATCCGGCAAGTTCACTGAAGCCGGCTGGGACTGGGTCTCTGCGGTCTCAGCATCCAGGCTGCCTGCCTGGCTCAGTCCTTCTGACAGGTAACTACGTCTTTGCTCTGATGCCAGCGTCTACTGGGCAAAGGGCTCCGAATCCCCTTTCCTCGGGCCTACCTGCTGTGCCTCCCCACACCCGGGAGTGACCCTGGACACCCAGTCCTCCTCACCTGATCGTTGTCAGTCTCTTGAACAAAAAATGCTTCTCCGTTGTCTCCCAACTTCATGTGCAAATCCACAGACTCCCCATTGATTTCTATGTCCACCTGAGGGGGGAACACGGAGAAAGCACCGCACGTCTCACCTGGTGTCCCTAACCCAAGCACACCTGCCCTGAGCTCTGGGGATGTGGGAAGGGAGCTTGGGTTTCCAAACAGCGCTACGCTACGCTGGCCCTTTTTTAATACCTCCACTGTTGGTCCAGAACTTCCCCATTCCCCACCAGTGTGCACACTTCCCCTCTCTCTGAGGATGAGGAAGCCTGTGTGACTGGCACCCACCCAGAACTAACTCCATGGGGCTTCTGAAACCAGGCCATAAAAACAACATTCCCTCATAAACAGCCACCATGCTGAAATCAAGACCAGACCACATAGAAGAGCAACTCAGAACACAGAACCAGGCCCCAGGCACAGGAGGGACTGGGCAGTCAGGTGATCTCTGCCTTGGGTTTTCCTGAGAAGTGGCCTAAAAGCCACCCCTGCCTCGCTGCCATGCTCTCCTGCCCTGCCTACCCTGCCCTACCCTGCCTGCCGTGCCTTCTGAGCCTCGTCCTTGATAAGCAGTAGGAAGGGTGTGCCCGACGCCTTAGAGTAACTGCCAGTGCCACAGTGCCTGGAACAATGTGCTCACTAGTGAGCATTAAACTGTACAGTGAGGCTGCGTGTAAGAGTGAGTCTGAGAGAGGAGAGTGAGGACAGGAGACAGCGAGTGCCTCGTGTCGGAGGAGGGAGGAGGGGGTACCCAAGCCTCACCACTTTCTCTCGGGAGCGGAGGACACCCATCTTGCCGAAGCGGACGTGGAAAGGGGAGCACTGCAGACTGCCATTGGGCTGCCGGATGACAATGATGTCGATGCATCCTGACAGCGTGGCGGGGTTCAGTCCCTTGTAGAGCTCCTTCACCGTCACAAACACCTGGCCGGCCAGCTGCCCCACGTAATTCATTGTCTGAACCTGAGAGACGGACAGAACACACAGGTTCACAAGAGCAACTAACAAGGGAAGGCCACCCAGAGCCTCCAAGTCAGCACTCCGTTTCAACGATGCAGCTGAACGCATTCTATTCTCACACTCTGCCCGCATCACTTTGTTTCTGGGATGTTCTCCACAATGCCCCTGTGCCGGCCCATTTCTCCCACCCCATCCAGAAGCCCAGCACCCTTCCCGCCACGGGGTCCAGAACGGAGAGGCCCAGCACCCTAACACAAGAAGCATCCCAGGATGACTACGAATGTGATCTCTCACATCTGTGCTTGGCAATGTTCCCTCAACATCAATCAAGGAAGCTCAGGAGGCTGGAGTACAGAGACCACTCCGTACGTGTGGCTTAGTCAGAGGAAGTACTACAATAGGAACTGGAAACATAACAGCACAGAAAACATTTGACACTCCTCCCATTCTTCCATTCCAAGAGCTCTTCCAGGAGGTCCCCTGGGCCTCACAGGGGGTGACGTCCATGTCCCAGTTAGGGTCAAGCACTCAGCAGTTCCTCAACACTTTGATGAGTTAGCAGTCCCCATTTTGACCAGTACTCGCTGCCTGTGGAGGTTTGACTAAAAATGCCCCCCCCCAGGTCCACAGGGAGTGGCATTATTAGAAGGTGTGTCCTCACTGGAGTAGGTGTGGCCTTGCTGGAGAAATAGAGGACCAGCTTTGAGGTCTCAGAAGCTCCTCCTCCAGCACCATGTGCCTGCACGCTGCCATGCTTCCTGCCCTGAGGATAATGGACTGAACTGTGAGCCAGCCCCAATTAAATGCTTTCCTTTATAAGAGTGATCGTAGTCATGGTGTCTCCTCACAGCAACGGAACTCTTGAAAGGTATCTCTGCCCGAGCCTGAGAGCCGCGCCTGCCTGTACGTGTGAACACGTTCGGGGGCTAGCAAGATGGATCTGCTGGTGTGAGGCTTGCTACCAAGCCTGGAAACCAGAGTTCAGTCTGCAGGACACGGTGGAGGAATGGGATCCAACCCCACAGATCGCCCTCTGGTCCTCTGACCTCCTCACGTTCCATTATGTGTCCATTTGGTAAAACATTAGGAGTAGATGTCCCCCGCATCAGTAACAGATCCCCTCCTAGGGCCTGCGACCTCCCCAGCCATAAGCTTTTGACCAGGTCTACATGTAGGGTTAGCCATGCATTCTCTCCCGTGGAGCAGACTTCAGATCCAATCAGGAAGCAGTCGGTTTCCTCGCGAGCATGCCACTACTGCAACATGGGCAGATCTTACAAGTCCAGTCGGTACTGTACTGTGGTACACAGGGCCCATGCCCAGGGCGACAGTTGAATGACAATTGGATAGTTCTCCAACAGGCAGCCTGTACTGCATTCTGACACTGAATGCTAGCCACCAGGGAGATGATGGCTTCTATCAGACTCTGCCCAACCCCTGCCTGCCCACCTATTCTCTGACAACTGCAGGGGACACGTATGCCAGGGCGCTTGCCCAACCAGCCAGCCAACCACCATCCTCAGCAAACCTTTGGGACTTCTACCCTGCTGGGCCTGGCACTGCTGCTTGTATAAAAGACAGAGACCCTGGCACAGGCTTGGGATAGAGAACTGATTCTCCTCTAACCCAAGTATCAGTTGGTGACAGCACTTCCCTGGAATCTCAGCACACAGGAGGTGGAGGCAGGAGGACAGGGATTTCATGGAGCAATCCCGCCTCAGAAAAGAAAACAGGAGATGCAGAATTCCCCAGAAGACCCACAATTTTAAAAGCATGATGTTGCAACCCTCACATTCTTCCACAGAATGCCACCCTCCACATTAAACTTAAGATTTTAACTTTTGCTGAGTCTGGCAAAAGAGAAAGTCTCAACTCTCCAGTCCTGTGGGATCATTTTGGGGGGCATTTTTTTTCTCACAATATCTGTCCTGTATCCAATCTCACTTCCCTGTGCCTCGCTCAATAGCCCCGTAGGTAGGCGGCCTGCCACAGGAAGAAACAGAAAGGTACATTCAAGCATCCCAAAGCAGATACTCATGATCACAGGCTTGGTACCAAGCTGTCAGATCAGAGGCAGGCTCACTGGAAGCAGACCCTAGTCTGGTCCAGTGAAGCCCTCTTGTGACGTCCACCACAGCAACCCCTAATTCTACCCTGCTCCCGCTGGGGCTGTGCTGATCACTGAGCAACAGACCAAGTTCTTGGGCAAGGAAGCCCCAGCCCAGGCCAGCTTAGCTAAGACTGACTTTGAAATGTTCCACAACGTGAGGCAAACACAGCTCTCGCTGCAAAGAGATGGTTTATTCTAGAGCGATTGCGAGTGAGGACGGGCTGACAACACAGGTTCGATCCCCCCTGAGTCCTGTGTTCCACTGTCGAAACAGCTGCATGAGACTGTAGCAGTCACAGGACACAGGTGTCATGCATAAAGATGTCTGCCTGATAACTGACTGAGACTACATAAGCAGGGTATGGTGAAGACAGAAAACTCTGCTGCCAGGTTTGAAGTGTTATCCAATGAGATTCTTAACTTCTGAACTGGTAGAAGCCACTGCAAGAATACATTTGCAAGGTATTGATAGTCAAAAAGAAGTTACACCAGTGTGGCGGTTTGAATGAGCAATCTCCCCATAGTCTCGGGCATTTGAACACCTGGTCCCCAGTTGGTGGCACTGTCTTGAAGAGGTTGAGGTGATGTAGCCACACTAGAAGTCTATTTCTGGGGGTGGGCTTTGAGATTTAAAGGCCTCCCTAGGCCTGTCCAATCAGTGAGTTCTGGGTTCCGTGAGAGTCCTGACCTCAGTATGATCAGGAGAGAGAAGGCGACACCCAATGTCCACCCCTTGGGCTCTACCTACATTGTCTTAGTTAGGGTTTTACTGCTGTGAACAGACACCATGACCAAGGCAGCTCTTATAAGGAAGTTCAGAGGTTCAGCCCATTATCATCAAGACAGGAGCATGGCAGCATCCAGGCAGGCATGGGGCAGGAGGAGCTGAGAGCTCTCCATCTTCATCTGAAGGCTGCTAGCAGAGTACTCACTTCCAGGCAGCTAGGATAAGGGTCTTAAAGCCCATGCCCACAGTGACACGCCTACTCCAACAAGGCCACACCCCCTAACAGTGCCACTCCCTGGGCCAAGCATATCCAAACCATGACACACATGTGCACACACATACGTATACATCCAATCACATACACGCATGCAAGGAAAGGAGGGGAGGGGATTCTGCAAGCTGTCACAATATGGATAAGGCAGGAGAGCAGTGAGGATAGTGAAAGAAGCCAGTCAGAACAGGACAGACACGGCAGGACTACCTGAGAAGTCACTGAGCAGAACACCAGGGGCTGAGAGGGAACAGAGATGTGCAGAGGGCAACTGTCCTGAGGCATGCACTGATGGCTGCGCTGAGATGCACACAATGGAGGTTTGAATAGGAATGCCCCCTTTGTAGAGCGCTTGGCCAGAGGGAGTGTCATTAGGAGGTGTGGCCTTATTGGAGAAGGTGTGGTCTTGTCAGAGGAAGTGTGCCCCTGTGGAGGTGGGGCTTTGACGTCTTAAATGCTCAAGTTACACCCAGTGTGAAACAATTTCAGCCTCCTTCTGGCTGCCAGCAGATTAAAATGTAGAACTCTCAGCTCTGGCACCATGTCTGCATGCAAGCTGTCATGCTTCCTGTCATGCTTCCTGCCATGCTGAGAATGGACTGGATCTCTGAAACTGTAAGCCAGCTCCAATTAAATATCTGCTTTTATAAGAGCTGCCTTGGTCATGGTGTCTCTTCACAGCAATGAAACCCAAATTAAGGCATACGCTTTTAAATTACTTAAGGGCTGGAGACGAAGCTCAGTGGGTAGAGCGTTTGTCTGGCATGCACAAAGCCATGGTTCAGTCCCCAGCACTGCATAAACCAGGTACAGTGGTGCACCTGCAGTCCCAGTCAGAAATCAGGAAAATCAGAAATTCAAAGTCATCCCAGGTTTGAGACCAGCCAAGACTACATGAGACCATGCCTCAAAAAAAAAAAAAAAAAAAGACTTGAAGTGCCAGGGACAAGTCCTCCCTAGGAGGCATGTGAAGCACAATGACCTTTAGCAAGCCACAGTAAATTAGGCACCTGCTGGGCTGAAATCAGGCAAGGCGGGTGTGGGCAGGGCCCTTCCTTCTTTGCCCCTGCCCACACTAGGCTCCCTTCTAAATGCGCCCTGTGCAACTTTCTCTTTAAAAGTTCTATACAATCAAACCACTAGACTTAAAGTCCCAAATTTCACTTCCTTCAGCTGCGCTGAAACTGAAAAGCTCTCAAGGAAGAAGATAATTCCTTTAACCTGTAGATAAGCAGCCAGAATAAACCTCCCCAGGCAGAGGGCCTCCTACAGGCCCGTAATCCCTTTATTGCTGAGGTGTTTCAGCCTCTCTGAAAGCACTTGAGGAGGCAGAAAGGGAGTTTTCAAAGAAAGCATCTGGATGAATCCCTCAAAAGGAAGTTCAGAGGAGCCAAGAGAACAAAGCCTAATCCTCGCCCAGTTTCCAATGGGCAGCCTGAAGCTCCTCGTTTCCAATGGGCAGCCTGAAGCTCACCCAGTTTCCAATGGGCAGCCTGAAGCTCACCCAGTTTCCAATGGGCAGCCTGAAGCTCACCCAGTTTCCAATGGGCCTGTTGAGACTACTTTAAAGTCTGCTGGGTCTGCTGGGTTTTATCTTGAATTTGGCAAGTTGTTGCACCTGGCAGGGATTTACATGCTGGAGACACAGGTCCAAGAACCCTGGATCAAATGTATTTTGAAGGAGAACTTCACCAAGTCTTACAGAATCCTCTAACAAGCCTGGAATTCTCTATACCAGTCGTTCTCAACCTTCCCAATGCTGCAACCCTTTAAGACAGTTCTTCTGGTTGTGGTGACCCCGAACCTTAAAATTATTTTCATTGCTACTTCATAACTGTAATTTGCTACTATTATGGATTGTAATGTAAATATCTGATGTGTAGGATATCTGATGTGTAGGAAATCTGATATGCAACCCCTATGGAAGAGCTGAGAAACCCAGGTTGAGAACCCCTGCTCTGGCATAAACCAGGGCGTTGGGGAGCTCTGCAGTCACAAAATACACAGATTTTTTTTTTTCTTTAATGCTTCTAAGGTGGCATTCTGAACCAACACTAAGTTCTCTGAAATGCCATCTCTAGGTAAGATCTTCCTAGATAAATGTGGAGCTCATATTGGAAGGAAGCCCGACTTCAAGGCCCCAACCTGGGACTTGAGGCCACGTGTCTCCCTCATCAATCGTGGCATTCTACAAGGGCTTGGCACAGCCACCACCACCTCAGCCTCAGACTGTCCCAGACATAGCCTCGGGACACCATCAAGAAGTGCCACAAGTCTCGTGACTCCTCATCTAGTTAGGATTAGTTAGGATGTGAGAAAGGTCTACACTCAGGACAAATGCTGTATCTGTATCCGTCCCTCTCTATATCTGTCTCTACCTGCCAAAATTCAAAATCTTTGCCACAGCTCCCCTGACCGCACACACTCTGTTAATGCCATTCCGCCACCTGAAATACTAAGGTCATGTGAGGGTGGCCTCAGGTCAGTCCCACTGTAAACTTGTCACAATAACCTAAGGGGCTCATAAGACAGTAAAGGACTCCAGGGCAACAATGCATGTGTAGTCATCAACCCAGATTCCCATAGATATGCAAATCAAAAGAGGGATGGCTCAGGCCAGGCAGTGGTGGCACACACCTTTAATCCCAGCACTTGGGAGGCAGAGGCAGGTGGATTTCTGAGTTTGAGGCCAGCCTGGTCTACAGAGTGAGTGAGTTCCAGGACAGCCAGAGCTACACTGAGAAACCCTGTCTGGAAAAACCAAAAAAAAAAAAAAAAGTGCATGTCTCAAATCATGACAACCTGAGCTTAATCCCAGCATAAAAGGCTGGCACAACCCACTGGGGAGGAGCGGAGAGGAAACACTGAGATCCCTAGGACTTCCCAGCACAACTAATCCAACTCAATCAGTAGCAATAAGTTCAATTAAGAGACCCTGGCTCAAAAGATAAAGTCCCTGTGTATGTGCGTGTGTATACACCCACCCGCACACAAACTTGCCCACGCACCTGAACACACACACTTACTGCCTGGGCACACATCTACATACACACACAAACATACCCATCTGCGTGCACACATACCCCACACACAGAGACACACCCACTTGTGCACACACACACACCCTAGCACAAACATGCACAAAATGATTTATTTTTAAGGCCTTACAGAAGGCCCCGAACAAAAACATTCCGTAAATACCCCAATAGTGAGAGCAGAGTCACTCAGTGCTCCAGTCACTAACGGGACAAAGTCCCAGAAAGAACTACCCGATTGACACATACCAGCAAACCCCAGCAACTCCTTACCAAGAATTGTTCTACAGATAGATCATGTCCTTAGAGTGTGTGTGTACACACAGGGACAGCATGTGTGTGGACCTCAGAAGACAACTAGTGGGAGCCAGTTTTTTCTTTCCACAGAACTAGCAAGAGTTCATTCTTTCTTTCCATGAACGTGGGTTCCAGAAATCGGACTCAGGTGATCCTGTTTGGCAGCTGGCACCTTTACCCGCTGAGCCATCTCACCAGTCCCCAGAAACAACAGGATCATTGTGAGTAGCAGTAATCACAGACTTGACTGTGATGGGGAAAAGCAGAAATCACTTTGAGATCTGTAAGGCCCCGGATTAATAAATTATGGACCATCCACATTATATATGGAACAGTATGCATCTATTAAGAGTGGAAGGGAGTTGTATGCTCCATAAATATCCACAATCCCGGGGCTGCAGGCAATCGGGTGCGCAGGAGACCTTGACTTTTCTATAGACACAAGTATGGCTTTCACATCAGTTGTTAGAGGGGAGTCTGAGAACTCCTGTACACTTGGCCTCAGGGTTGTCATGTCAAAGAAAACTACTCAGCAGAAAAGGGATGTGAAGGAGCTGTGAGATGGCTCACCAGACAAAGCTGCCTGCTGGCAAACCTAAGGACCTGAGTTCAAGCCCTGCAGCCCACCTGCATAAAGGCAGGGGCAGAGAAAAGCTTCTATGAAGTTGTCCTCTGTCCTCCACACTCATGCTGTGACATGCATAAGCACTCTCTCTCTCTCTCTCTCTCTCTCTCTCTCTCTCTCTCTCTCTCTCACACACACACACACACACACACACATATAGAGACACACACACACACAGACACAGGCTTGCTTCAATGTGCATAATCACACATACACACTGATTTCTGAATACTGCTTCTAACAAGGTTCTCATTAGCCTTCATTTTAAAAGAAAGGAGGCCCCAGTAGCAGGGACGAGGATATGACCCCTGCTCTGGGGCTGGAAGGTCTGCTAAGTGACATAAGACTTCTCAGAGCTGAGCTCTGGCAACAAGTGGGTATTATAATCCCAGGTAATG
Source organism: Mus pahari (assembly GCF_900095145.1). Lineage (NCBI taxonomy): Eukaryota > Metazoa > Chordata > Mammalia > Rodentia > Muridae > Mus > Mus pahari. The sequence goes on from NC_034596.1 coordinate 15,017,332, forward strand.
AGTGTCCTCGGGTCCCTGCCAAGAAGCACCCCGGGCCTGGCCAGCAGGAGAGAGACACATGGAAGACCCAGTGTGGTCCCTGTGCTCTGTGACATTGCCTTGGGTTGGGACTCAGAACCTCGCCGACCCTTAACCGTTCATTCCCTGGCAGAGCTCAGGGCCTTTGCTCTCCTTGGAAACCCCAGTGTCTTTTCGCACACTTTGGAGAGCCCTCTGTCCAGTCAAGAAGGCTCTGCTCCTGGGACCTTTGTACATTGCTGTACTTCCCTGCAATCCTGCCTCAGTCGGATATGGTCACATATCCCCTGCGTGTCCAAGAGAACTGTGGCTCCGCTCTGAGCCTGTAGGGTGGGTGACTCAAACAGCACCCACCACACCACCCAGAGGTACTAGGAAGGAGCCTAGGAACGGTCCTTCCTCAGTCTACATCCCAGGGAAAGCCTGGGTACTGACCCAATGGTAACAAGCAGCTCCAAAAAAATACCGTACTAACTCTCCTGCAGCAGCGTACTTCATGTGTGATCAAAGTTAAAGTATTCAGGCTGTACCCCCACACACACACACACACACAGGCAGGCAGAGCAGGGGACACTACCGAATCAGATATTGCAAGGACATATTCATGTTTCACAATAAACATAGTTTGAGGTGGGCAGAGTACGGTGACACACACCTGTCTAGCACCAGAAAGACTGAGGCAGGGTGACCTTGAGTTCCAGACTAGCCTGGGCAAGACAGTAAGGTCAAGAGGACAGCTCCAAGTTCAAGTACAAAGACGTCCCAGTACAGCCAATTCACCCACCAGCCTGCACCTGTCCCTTCTGTTTTTCAAAAGGCTCCAGAAACCAGGAAGCCCAACCCCATACCTAGCTATTCTGAAACAAGATACCTGTACCCCTAAACATTCCCACCGCGTACTTGCTCAGATCAACTTATACCTTTCTTGGTCCCTTACAGACCCTGAACCTAAGAGAGAAAAGACATACAAAAGATGGATTCACAATCTAAGGTGGGGAAAGGGTGTGCCAAGTTATGGACCAGGGGGTAGCCTTAGGTAGCCAGGACCAGACCAGCCCTCAAAAGGAACCTCAGTAGTACCCTGAGCTCCCCCATCGGTGTATAACAATCTGAAGTTGTAACAACTTGGAGCATCCCGGTTCGTTTGAGTACCAGTCTAGTAGTAAAAGAAGTGTGGCTTTTCCCTCACTATAGATAGGGAAACTGATAATCAGGCTCCCAAGTGACGTCTCTGGCCCATGGATTGCCAACTATCAGTAGTCAGATGTCTTGCCATCTCCTGACCTTTCCCTCTCTCTAGCCTGAAGCCCTGAGAGCGGTAGATAAGCAAAGACCCGCCCCAGCCCCAGCAGCAGACAGCACCCCACACAGAACAGCCACCAAGGATCCTATCTCCCTCATCTGAACCCCAACTTATCACCCAGGCAACAAGACTGGGCACGTTGCCCCTTTCAATCAAGTGACAAGCATCCTAAGAACATTGCTGACTGCCACCTAAAAAGGGTAGCAATCACGCGAGGTGGGACAGCCACCAAGACAAAACCAAGCTCAGGCCCCAGGCTTCCCAATCCAACCACCAGGCCCTACACAAGCAGGAATAAGGGCCAAAACACACACCCACACACACAGAACCCGTGACAGCAGAAGCGCGCTGTCGGCAAACAGGAAGCTTTGTCAACACGGGGAACCAAACACAGTGGGATCTTTCAGCCTTTCTGGGAACATTAGAAAGTCCCATTAGTGGTGCAGATATTAGTCCTTAACTGCTTTCATTCATAAAACGTATTTTATGGAACAAAGGATGGATAATATATGTCTGAATCTCCATGGGCCACCATCCTCCCCTCCAAGAACCGTTACAGATTCATCTGCCCCACAACTTCACTACCCAGTTAGAAGCTTTTTCCCACACGCCCCAGCCCAGACCAGCCCAGACCAATGCTTTAGTTCCTGTCTCCTGCCAAGGAGGGTGGGCGTCTGAAGCAACTGCTGGCCACACAAATTATCAGCCAGCCACCTTGACTCTGTCCCCTTAATATGACTTAATACTAATACTTAATATGATTTCCAAAGCATTGCTTTCCCTCCCATATTCCCCTGGCTTTTCCCAGATAAAAGTGCCTGCAGCTACTAGGGGAGCCACCGGCCCAGTGCCCACCAGACTGCCAAGCTGCAGAGAGGCCTGCTGCGAGCTTGGTTATCTAAGAATCCCGGTTCCCAGCTCGGAGCGCGCCCTTGGGCACGAAGGTCAACCTACCAGCCTGGACTCAGTTTCCTTGGCTGCAAAGCCTGGATCCTAAACCCTTTGGGATGCGTCTCATCCGGGTCTGGGACCGCGGGGTCCCTGCAAGCTTCGACACCCCACGGGAAGGCCTGTGTCCCAACACGGCCCACACCGCCTCCCTGCGGGGTCCCACGTCTCAGTAATGGGCTTTGGGACACAAGCTGGGCCCCGGGTCCCCATTGCTACTCACCAAGAGGATTCACGAGAGCGGGTGCGCGCGCGTGTGGCCGCCTTTGTATGCAAACACCAGGCCGGAGCTGCTGTCAGCCTAGAGCACGGCAAGGGGCGGGGCCTGAACGGAGGCGGAGTCTCCGGGGCGACGCCAGGGGACTCTGGAGGAGCGTGCTGCTGGGACGCTTTCAGGACCCACTGACCCCCCCCCCCCCATATCCCTGCCTCTCCCTTCCCACCCCACCCCTCCCCAGACTGGACTGTCTGCCTTGGCTTTCCCGGGAGTAGGCAGCCAAAGTCTTCTATTTCCACAGCCTGTCCCTGTTTTGACCTTAATTTATGTCAGTTTACAATTAGCTCTTCTCCTGACGTGCCTGTCACAAGCTAGGGATCAATTCCTAATCTTAGCACTCCCACATCCTGCCTCCCTCCTGGCTTACATTCACCACCAGTCAGCAGAGCCAGGAAGGAATAAATAATAACGGACAATGCCAGGTCTGGGGGTGGAATGGCTCAAGTCAGACCAAGTCACTCAAGTGTCACGAGACCACGGAGGACAATGCACTGTGTTTTATTCTGTTTGGGAGACACGGATCCCCTTATCCCAGACTTGCCTCAAGCTTTCTATGGGTTTCTGGATGACCCTGCACTTCTGATCTGCCTATCTCACCTCCCAAGTGTTGAGATTACAGGCAATCCTACCCCCTCCGTGCCTAGTTTATGCCAGAGCTTCACATCCGCTAACTGAGCTACAGCCAGGTAATAAATATCAAATTATATATACAACGACCGTCCGAAGAGTCACAAAGACCTTGAGGAAGACTGCTGGAGAACATATACCTGGGGTCTTGTAGACCAATGAGAGAGCCCAAATATTATGTGCCTGTCACCCCCGAACCATATGCTGGAATATGAGTCAGAAGTGGATGCCAGCCACAGCAATCCAGGAGACCAGGGAGGGGAGGGTGGTCAGAATGATGACGAGTGCTTCCCACCTGGAGAAAAACTAGTTTGTGGGGAGGGCCAGGGAGGGACTGTCTTGTACCCCAGACTGGCCCCCAAATCTAAAGGTGACCACGAACTTCCAATCCCTCTGCTTTCCGGTTTCTGGGATTACAGGTGCCCACCCCCACCCCCACACGGGGTTTACAAGGCGCTGGAGATCCCTCTCAAGGGATTCTGCCTTCCAGGCAAGTGTCCCACTAACCAAGCTAGGCCCCCACCCAAGACCAGGCCACGGCAGACCTGCAGAGGAACTGAGTCTGGCTGGCCTGCCTCCACCACGGGGCTCAGGAGATCAGCACAGGCAGGGTGACTCTGTGCATCAAGCCAGGGGTGGAAGGGCTCCAGCTGCACTTGCGGCAACACAAGCAGCCACAAGGGTTGCCTCCGCTGCCCACAAAGTCCTGGGGTTCTGGACCCCAGAATGAAGGCACCCTGCCCCACCTCCATCATCTTCCTCCACCCCACCCCCACCCCAACCCCAAGGCTTTCCAGAAAGCACGTCTTACAGTCTTACATTCTGCCTTTTTTTTTTTTTTTAATTTTCCAGATTTGAAGCAGGTAGAGGAGGATCCGAACACATAAAGTACAGCCCAAAGCCCTTACCCCACAGATGAACCTGGGGTCTGGAACATGCACATAAACACACACACATACACACACACACACAACCACACAACCACAAACGAACCCAGGCAGCTCTGAATAGCAAAGTTAGGTCCAGCTTTGCCTGCTGCCTATAAGAAGATCACACAAACAGGACACTTATCTCAGAAACATTCACTAGGTCACAGTAGATGGTCGCACTATACAAAAACAGGATTCTCCGAAGCCCTGGCGCGCTAACCTGGCAAAGTCTGGAGCCCCCCTGGTGGGGCCCCAGGCAGTGTTTTGCCAGCAACCGTGCTCCAGCCCCTGAGCTGTGACTCAGCCTGAGAACTGAGGTGATCCCCTGAGCCAATCCCAGTACCTGCTGTGTTCAGCCCAAATCGGAAGAGGGGACATAACCAAATGACTCCAGCTAGAGGAGGAAGGAACCAAACCTAGGCTCAGCAGTACAGCATCCTCGATTCCAGACTCAGTTTTACAATCCAGGAAGTGGGTGGAGGTGTTGGTTAAGCAGGTCCTTTTGAGGCTGGAAAGGAACTTGTTAAGTTCTTGGCCGACACTGACTAGATTTTCAATTCTAAAATCCAGTAGTACTAGGAGTGGGAATTCTGTAAGGACTTGGTGGCTGCAGCTGGCTCCCTGGTCCCTCAGAGAGGACAAGCGTCATGCAGGTGTCCATCATGAAGGGACAACCGGCTGTGCCATGCTGAAAATTGCTCTTTTGCTAAACATGGGACCTCAGGTGTTCCTCGCCACACCAGCAACTAGTCCCTGCCGATGTGAATACAAAAACACCCACCCCTTCTAAATGAAAAGCCATCTCCCCGGTCGCTGGCAGTAACTGTTAAGTCCTTAGGTTCTGTTTTCCAGACTGAGTACTGCACGGCTAACAGGTCTGACCCAGCGTGTCTGGGCAGGTGTGGACGGAAGGGTGAGCGGCCCTCTTCACAAGACCCCCACAGCCACCATAGGCGGACCTCTCCACTCTAGAGGTCAGCTCTGCAAAATCCCAGCAGAAAGTCTTGCAGAGCCACTGGATGCTGTCCCAGAAGGACGGAGTACTAATGCCTAGGGCTTCTGGGAATGGAAGGCTCTTCAGAGTCTAAGGCTAGCCCTTAATAGAGGGACCCCCTCCCGCCCCCTGCTTTAAGGTATCCAAAGGAGACACTGGAGGCTTTGAGACAATGGAACTCTGGAGAAACTAGAATTTCCCTAGAACTCCCACTCTGGGAGAAGACAATGGCTGGATGAAGCCCGGCATCCTCCTGGAGGTGGAAGCTTGCCTCCCAGGAAGAGGCTTCCCACACACCTTTGTTCCTCTTCCTGCTGGGGCCACACTGAATGTGTCTCCCTTCTCTGCTCTTCCCCATTGTCCTTCTGTCTAACTGGCCCACCGAAGGCATGTGGCAGAACCCCACTTGTCAGGGAATCAGGACTGGCAGAGCCCAGGCTCTGATGCCAACTTCAGGTGACACATGAGGTGTCTTCATGGTGGGAATTTCCTTACTGGGGTCCTCAGAAGCAAGGCGGGAACCTCTGACCACCTGGTACCACTTCACTAGGGGGAGGGAGGACAAGACCCAGCCGTGGGAAAACACAGCAGAGACAGGATATGGCCCGTGGCACTGTGAATGGGCCTGGGAGAAATTCTGGGGAGAGGGTATAAATGGTCCTGGTTCCAAAGGCAGAGGAAGAGGAAGGTAATCCGGGAATGACGAGGGACCAGGAACAAAGGGCATCAGGGAAGGCAGACTTCAGAGCATCACCAGGGCCATCTCAGTCAGGGTGATGCTCCAGGAGAGCAAAGGGGGCCAAGCGGGGGGGGGTCAAAGACATATAAGGGAAGCTGATAGCTGGCAGCAAGGGCACGTCTTAGAGTCTATGTTACTCCAATCCATCCCCCAGCATGCCAGGAAAGAAATAGCAGCCAGGCTTCCCAGGGACCCAGGCCTACAACACCGCCCACACTGTGGCCGTGTTCCCTAGTCCAGTCTCTGGGATGAAAAGCCACTGCCCCAGTTTCATTTACTCACTTCCCAGTCAGCACAGCGGCCTGTGGTGTGATGTCATAGGTTCCTGGGCTGCATGCGGGTACCTGTCCTTCGGGAAGCACAGGGTCTCAAGTAGTGATCAGTGTTGCTACGAGCCCAAGGGTTGTCCACTGATAAAGGGTTTGGGCAGTCCAGACCCCAAGCAAGAGGATTCATCCCAGTCTGGGGTCCTGAGTTCCTCTTGGCAAATCCAGGCCAGATGGAGGAGCTAAGGGCGAGGGACAATCAACTGCGTATTCGGAGAACCTGGGGTCCATCAGAGCTGACAGAGGCTGGCCTCGGGTGGGCAGGGACAGACATAGCTACTATGTAAGATGTCACTCCCTCGGAGAAAGCGAGAGAGGAACCGCCATAACAATCTTTTCACTGTGATCATCTGGGAAACATTCAATGAGCCAAGCTAGACCAAGAGTACAGAGCGAGGCTGACGGAGGTCCACGTCAGCATAGACTGGAGGGATGAATTCTATAATTTAGGAATAACAGATGCCGCTCTGGGAAGCTACTGACAGCTTCACCACTTGCTGCTAGGGACAAACAAAAAATCTCTGTCCCCAGTCAGCCCTGAGTCACCTGTGACCTTGTCAGGCCAGGGTGAGGGCACCGGTCCTGTGAGTCATGTGTCTCAAATCTCATATTGCCCAGCTAAGAAACTAGCTGCCCAGAAAGGCTGGAGACCTAAGAGTTCAATGTGGGGGATGAGTACGTTGAGAGTACCTCTGTGAATCCCAAGGCTAAAAGAGTCCCCCTGTATACGGAGTGGTGGATCAATAGTCATAAAGTAAGAACATCGGTGGCTAGCATTTAAAGGCTATTTCCAAGCCAACCCTGGCTCTAGACTCTGTATACCACACTTCTTTTTTAACAAGCCCTATAGAGTCGATACCATTTGCTGTCCCAGGGGAATAAAGAAAGTAAGGCACCAAGAAGTGGCTGAAGTCACACGGCCAGTTAACAGTCACATGGCCAGTTAGTTGAAGCTAGCCCTCATGGTATATACTTCTCCATCTGAGCCTAGACCTTTCTTTCCCCTAGAGTCTCCTCAGACCCAGTGCTCCCTGGTCAATGGAATTCCATGTCTTCTTTTTCGGGGCAGGCCTGAAATCTGATAATGCAGGATACCTGATATGTGACCTCCAAAGGGGTCAGGACCCACAAGTTGAGAACGGCTGTCCTACAATTTCCCATGAAAACTAAGCAACCTGAGTGGATACACAATATTTAGGGACTAAAATTCTGTGGGCCTGAGTCCAGTCATGGCACAGGCGTGGCTGAACTTCAACTCCCTTGGCCACCCATCGTGAGTGACCCAGCCTTGGCTCAGCATTTTGGTGCAATCATAGGAGTTTCTGTGTTTGAACACGAATCAAGTAAAATTCTTGTCACTTGGACCAGCCTTGGCTCTCGCTCAGCATTCACAGAGACATATTGTTGATAATGATTGACAAGTATTTAAGAAAGAATGTCTACCATTCATCTTGCCAAGCTGTCACTTGTAGGTCAGGGCACCCCAGCAGATGACAACACTCTGACACAGTAACTTGGTGCCAACAAGGTGGGCGTCTGTTAAGAAAGTGATCTTCTCGTCATGGTGTCCATGGGAGGTTTTAAGACCAGAACCATCCTCACCTTCTACAGAGGGTCACCAAGCAAGCTGGTGGTACCTCTGGGGCAGACTTTTGGGGCCCCAGCTCAGTCACTCATCTGGGCTTGCCAGGCCCAGGGCTGATGTCTCAATGGCTTCTGCTCTGTGACCAGCCTGTACATTGAGCTCACAGCCAGGAAAGAGTGGGGGACATCTCACCTCTTGAGAGGAACAGCCCTGGGTCTTGTTGAATTTGCTCTGGTTGCTTCCCATCACTGGCACATCCAGGAGAAAGGACTTTACAGCTTTTGTGCATTAAAATTAACCCCAGATCCACAGGGAAGAACAAGATATTTTGATAGATGCATGACCTGAAGCAGCACCCAGATGCCAAGGGTTCATGGAACTCTCTCCAGACAAAGGCCATCTCTCCACACATCTTTCTGTTTCTAGATCTCTATGACCCTGAATTCCGGCTATCACGTGCTCTGAATGTTTGACACCGATAAGCTGTTCTACATCTTTTTCTCTTTCGCTGTTGATGCCTTTGCTTTTATGTTTTGATACATGTTTTCACTCTACAGCCTAAACTATACAGAAACTCACCTCAAACTCACAGCATTCCTCCTGCCTCGGTTTCCCAAGTGCTGGAATTATAGTCATGTGCCACAATACAAGACTCCAGCTCATTATATTCATGTTAGCATTGAATATATTTCTATTCCATTTACATTTTTTAAAAGCAGGATCTGACTTGGTAGCTGTCTTAGTCAGGGTTTCAATTCCTGCACAAACATCATGACCAAGAAGCAGTTGGGGAGGAAAGGGTTTATTCAGCTTACACTTCCATACTGCTGTTCATCACTGAAGAAGTGATGAACACTGGAACTCAAGCAGATCAGGGAGCAGGAGCTGATACAGGGACCATGGAGAGATGTTCTTTACTGGTTTGCTTCCTCTGGCTTGCTCAGCCTGCTCTCTTATAGAACCCAAGACCACCAGCCCAGAGATGGCACCACCCACAAGGGGACCTCCCCCCTTGATCACTAACTGAGAAAATATCTTACAGCTGGATCTCGTGGAGGCATTTCCCCAACTGAAGCTCCTTTCTCTGTGATAACTCCAGCCTGTGTCAAGTTGACACAAAACTAGCCAGTACTGTAGCCTTGGCTCTCCTGGAACTCACTGTGTAGACCAGGCTGGCCACAGACTCACAGAGATTCTCCTGCCTACCTCCCATCTTGCTGAGATAAAGGCGTGTCTGACCACACCCAGCTTCTATCTGATTACTTTTACCTGCCGTTTTTTAAAATTGGACTTCCTGTTCGCCACATCAAGAAGCGTTTTCTTTTTATCCAATCTGACAATTCCTGCATTTTAATGTGGTAGCTCTAATAGGCAACTTAAGTGAGTTCAGAAACACCTAGACAGCTGCTAAAACCTTCCTTCCTTTGTTTTGTTCCGTTTTGTTTTGTTTTCCTTTCTGGGTGCATTCAGGGGGGTATTTCTGAGAGACAATGGCATCTGAGTCAATGGATCAAGAAAGAATGATTTTCCACCACTGTGGGTAGTCACCATCCCTCGGCTGGAGGTCTGGATAGAACGCTATCTTGGTCAGGGTTACCATTACCATGAAGAAACACCATGGCCAAAAGCATCTTGGGGAGGAAAGGGTTTATTTGGCTTGAACTTCCAGATCATAGTCCACCACTGAAGGAAGCCAGGACAGGAACTCAAGAAGGGCAGAAACCCGGAGGCAAGAGCTGATAATTCGAAAGCCTTAGAGGAGTGCTGCTTACTGGTTTGCTCCCGGTGGCTTGCTCAGCCTGCTTTCTTATAGAACCCAGGACCACCAACCCAGGGATGACTCCACCCACCATGGGCTGGGCCCTCCTCCATCAATCACAAATTAAGAAAATGCCCTACAGCCCAATCTTATGGAGACATTTTCTCAACTGAGGCTCCCTCCTCTCCAATGACTATAGCTTGTCCCAAATTGACATAAACTAGCCAGCATACACACACACACACAAACACACACACACACACACACACACACACACAGACTCAAAGGGAAGTAGGGATCATTCCCTTCCCCCTCCCTCTCTCATTCTACTGCCTTTGGACATATGAACTGCAGGCTTCCCTAGTTTTGCCCCCAAGTTGAACAATCCCATTGACTGCCCGGCCCTCTGCTTTCAGACCAGAGGCTTATCAGCATCCAGTGAGCCATCTCCCCAAGCCTGTGTTCTGTGGACTCCATCTCTCAGAACACTGACAAACACCAGGCATTCCCATTTCACATCATTGGCAGAATGGTTGTTCCTGAAGAATAGCTATTTTAGGGCCCAGAGAGATGGTTCCGGAGTTCAGAACATTTGCTGCTCTTGCAAAAGACCCAGGTTTAGTTCTCAGCACTCACATAATGGCTCACAACCTTCTATAACTCCAGCACTAGGGGATCTGACAACCTCTGTGGATACCAGGTATGCAAATGGTGCATGTACACACACACACACAGGAAAACACTCATACACAATTTTTTTAATAATTATTTTAACATGGCATGTTGGCACACACCTTTAATTCTAGCATTTGGGAGGCAGAAGCAGACAGAACTGAGTTCAAGGCCAGCCTAGTCTATAGAGAGGGTTCTAGGACAACTAGGTCTACATAGAGAAACCTTGCCTTGAAATAATTATCTTAGCGTGTTTGTTTACTATTCTACCATCTGTGACAATCCTCTCTGCTCATCCTATGGTTTGAGTATGAAACAGCCTCCATGAATTCCTGCATTTGAAAACTATTTCCCCATGGGCTGGAGAGATGGCTCAGAGGTTAAGAGCACAGACTGCTCTTCCAGAGGTCCTGAGTTCAATTCCCAGCAAGCACATGGTGGCTTAGAACCATCTGTAATGGGATCCGATGCTCTCTTCTGGTGTGTCTACCCTCTTCTGAATGTCTGCCCTCTTCTGGTGTGTCTGAAGACAGCTACAGTATATTCATATACATAAAATAAATAAATCCTTAAAAAAAAAAAAAAGGAAGGAAGGAAGGAAGGAAGGAAGGAAGAAAGAAAGAAAGAAAGAAAGAAAGAAAAAGAAAGAAAGAAAGAAAGAAAGAAAGAAAGAAAGAAAACTACTTCCCACAGCATGCAGTTGTGTGATCTTTAGGGCCTAGAACCTAGCCAGGCAGACATAAACCAATAGGGGCACTAACTTGAGGATTATATTTCTACCTGTTTCCTGTTCTACTACCTCTTTCCTGGTGCTGCAGAACTGTGGTAAGTGACCTCTACCTACCCCATGCCCACAAACTTCCCTAGCACGCCTTTCCCACCACAGAGGACTGGACCTTTTGGGTTGCCTCTGCTAGGTGTTCAGTCACAGTAAACACAATTACTGAACGATTTCTTCCCGTATTGCAATGATACTCCTGCTTCTTTGCATGCCCTGCATTTTTTGCAAGGACATTTTGCCTTGTGGGTGGCTGGGTTTTGTTACATTCCTTTAAGCTTTATTGGGCTTTGCTCTGAGATGCAGGTAAGACATGTGAGCTTAACTGAAATCTTCTGAGGCACGGCTTCAAGCCTGGCTCCTGCAAATCTGACATACGATCCCTGTTGTTAGCCCTATGGGACTCCCTTCATGGTCCCCTGCCCAAAGCTCTGCATTGTAGGGAACCCTCCCACCCAGGATGGCTGCTTTGTTTACCAACGAACGCCATTTCGTTCATGAAGATCTGAGGGACAACCATCCAGGGTAATTTTTGGAAATCAAATTGTAATCTCTGAAAAGGTTATAGCCACAGTGACTGGGGATGAGACCTGCTTCCGAAAGAGCTTGTTTCATGTATCCTGGTAAACAGTTCAGATCCTTCCCACCGGGCCCTTCCCCATAGGGTTGCTTGAGTTGACATAGCTTTGGCTTCCCCCCAGAGTGGGTTCTAAGAGAGGGCAAAGTGGAAGGAAGCCAGAATACTTTTTATGGCCTAGTTGCTTGCTAAGGTCACACCTGCTACCTTCCCTGCCACCACATTCTGTTCCTGAGAACCACATGAATAAGTAAATCCAGCCACACGTAGGGGAAGTAGGATCAGACTCCTCACATTGAAAGCAGAATCTTCACCAAGCCAGAGTGTTCCAGGCCTGGGTCACCTCTGGAGACTGTTACAGCCAGAAGCCCCCCTTTGCAGCTTCAATCAATCATGTGCAGACTGAGGCTCGGACAGAGCAAAGGAGGCCCTCTACCAACCTCTCTCAGGCTGCATTCTCTCTGCATGCTGCCCTGCCAACTCTAACGCCCTCAACGCCCAACTCCCCTTTTCTTGGGAAGCTCTGGAGCACTATTTAGGGCACATCTCCCAAACGGAGCTGGCACACTTAATTTATTAAAAGTTGGATGTATGTTTTGTGGCACATGTGTGTGAGTTCCTAAGGAGGCCTGAGGAGGTCATTAGATCCATTGGATTCTGAACCACCCAACATGGGTGCTGGGAATCAAACTCTAACCTCTGGCACAGCAGCACGCTATCTGCTGAAGTCTCGTTTGCTTCCCCGCTCCCTCATCATGGCCTCCACTAACTGCTGTTTCAAACATCTGCCCCCTTCTCTGGCTATTCATGGCAGCGATCTAAGTTTTTCCCTGTTGCTCCATCTGTACCATAAGTGGCCATCCCTGGTAGCTGCAGTGACCTCTGGAATGAAGCAGTAGAGGGAGAGCCAGCCAAATGGTGCCTTCTTTGCTCCCTGGTCCACTTCTAAGCCAGCAGCCCATTTCACCAGAAGGTATCTGCATTGCTGCTTAGAAATTACCCTTTGGGATATACCTTAGAGCAGAATGTATACATGCATTGCTGCTTAGAAATGACCCTTTGGGATATACCTTAGAGCAGAATGTATACATGTAGTTCTGCAGGTTTTTCCCTGCAGCTCTCCCTTCCGCCTGTGTGAGCACTGCCTCCCTGCCTGTTAACTAGCTCGAATGAAATGTGTACCAGCCAATCAGAACAAGTGTTAGCCACAGCAGGGCACAAGTCTGCAAGGTTGCTGAGCAGGTTTAAAGAAGCTGTCATCAGGGCTGCTATCCCCTCTCTTGGGGACTTCGAGCAATGCTTAAAACTGGCATTAATTCACCTAAGGTTTAATGGCTGTCAAGGTTGTATCAAATATATACTAGGCCAATCTACTCTATTAACATTTTTCTGTTGGGTTAAGACAGGGAGGGTCTCGTACGAGGTAGGCTAGCCTCCAGCTTGCCGTGTAGCAAAGGCACAGGCCACTATGGTGAGCTTTTACAATGTTGGAGAGCAAACCCGTGGCTGTATGCACGTGAAGGCAGTAGTCTACCAACCCAGCTACTTCCCCAGTCACTCTGGAGCAGAGGCTGGAGAGATGGCTCAGCAAGTTAAGAGCTGCCCTTCCCAGCACCACCCAGCACATCTTAGGAACTCATCTGGCCTCTGTGGACATAGGCGGGGGTGGTGGTGGGGGAACTACTTGGAATTATTTTTAGCCACAATGGAGAGAAGTGTCTGCTGCTAACTAGACATTTATGCCTCCTCCAAATTCATACATTGACACACTCCCCCACCGTACCAGGAGGCAGGGCCTTCAGGAAGTGAATAGGCTTAGTGAAACTCAAGGGTGGATTAGAGCTCTTATGAGACCAGAGGAAGCCAGCCCTCACCAGAACTGTACCACGCTGGCTCCCTCATCTTGGACCTCCATCCTCTGGAGAAATGAATTCCTGATGCTGGTTTTCTTTCTTACGGCCTGGAAGGACTTCACAGCTTGTTAAGCAGACAGGAAAAGCTCATTTTGATTGATTGATTGATTGATTGATTGATTGATTGATTCTAGGTGGTTCTGATCTGCAAAGCCAACCTCTGCAGAAGGTATTGCTGAGGTCACTTAGTCCTTCCTCAGAGCTGGTCAGCAAGCCTTGGGTGTCGGTCAGTGAGCCACCCAGCAGTGATAACGCATCCGAGTCACCCCAAAATCCTCATCCTGCTACTGGGAGGTGCTTCAGTGGCTCGACCTTTACACCGCTTAAGATAAAAATCTTCAAAGCCCAGGGACAGAATCATTAATTATCTCTTAAGAAGCAACAAGGAAACTAAAAAGAAGAGGCTTGCCAACAAGTGATAAGAATTTCAAAGTTGGCGGTATAAGTCGCAGCTGCCAGCTTGCTGCCCGGACACCTGTCATGGTTGACCTAGATCCTGGGGTTGGTAGGGAGATGGGCTTCCGGCTTTTCCCCATCCTGTGGGGTTTGCTGTGTGCTGAGCCCACAGGAGAGGCTCAACAGACTTAATCAACAAGCCAGGAGGTGACTGCATAAGGTTGGTTGAGCAGAGGAAAGGGTGAGAAGACTTCAGACCACTTCCTGGATTTAAACACACTCCTTTGTACATAGAAAGGTGACATGAAATTTAACATAAGACACAGTATTATTGTCATATAAAAATAAAGTTCCATGTATCTAAAAGAAGAGTCAAAAATGCTAGGCAAACCTTATCCTCTTCCGGAGCAGCCCGGGAACACTGTCTCAGCCTTCTGGCCCTTGTCTCCACCCGCCACCCTTCACCTGAGCAGCTCCCTGGAAACACGGTAAGATAGAGGAAATCTGTTGATTGTAATTTTACTTGGGAATAAAACTCTACAGAGTTAAAAGGGCAACTTTGTCAAGTTTCAGGAAGGGGGTAGACCCACAGGGAACCTACCCAGATGACCCTGAGTGACTGCGGAGCTGAAAGAAGGTGGGTAAGAGTTCTGGTGGAGCACTGGAGGCTGGGCTTCAGTGAAGTCCTTCAGGATGAAGCAGAAGATCTAAATGTCACCGCCACTCTCCTACTCTTGTGCAAGGGCATCTGTCTCCACTACTGTCCTATTGCTGTGACAAGACACCATGATAGAGGCAAAAGGAAGCTTGCTTACAGTTTCAGAGTGTTCGTCCGTGGTTATCATGGCGGGGAGCATAGAGGCAGACAGGCAGGTATGGTGCTGGAGCAGTGACTGAGAACTTACATCTGATCCACAAGTTCAAGGCAGAGACACAGAGACAGACTTGGCCTGGCCTTGGCTTTTGAAATCTCAAAGCCCACTCCTAGTGACACACCTCGTCCAACAAAGCCGCATCTCCTAATCCTTCCACAATAGTTTATCAGGTGGGAACCAGACATTGAGATATATAAGCCTCCAGGGGCCATTCTCCTAGTGATATTGAAGCATTGCTTGGAGAGGCTCACAAGGTTGGACTTGGCTCCTTTATGCACACACACACACACACACACACACACACACACACACACAGGGGGGAGGGAGCCATTCTGGTTGTTGTCTTGGAAACATTTCAATATGAAACTCAAGTTTTGTAGAAGCACAGCGATGACTTGTCTTTTGTATTTGGTGACTTCTTTGATTGAGGATATATATTCCTTTAAAAGTTATGCTTCGCCAGAGTATATTTTGCCACAAAACACAGATCCTGTTTTCTATTGCTAAAGCAGAATACTTGGTAAAGTAAAGGAATTCATAGGGTCACCGTTTTGGAAATTTGGAAGCAAGATCTATTCAGTATCCAGTGAGGGCCTCCTTGACTGTAACAACATGGCAAAGGATCAGAAAGAAATATGGCATGCAAACATGGGGTAGCCTTGCTTTATGGAAATCCAGCTCCATTAGTAATAACTCTCCCAAGTCAGCCACCATCAATCTCTTCCTGGGGTGGTGCCTCCAGTGACCTAAGGACCTCTAACTAGGCCCTGCAGGGTACCCTTTGGCTTCTGAACTATGCAAGGGTGGAGGAGAGAGAGAAAGAGAGAGAGAGAGAGAGGATGAACATGAAGATGGAGATGGAGATGGAGATGGAGATGGAGATGGAGATGGAGATGGAGATGGAGATGGAGAAAAAAGTCCAAAGGAAACCAACTAACAGGGCATGAACGTGAGATATCTAAAGGGCTATTGAGCACCTAGGGAGATGGCTCTGTGAATTAAAGTGCCTCATATTCAAGCAAGAGGACCCGAGTTCAAATCCCCAGCACTCATGTAAAAAGTTGAGCATGTCTGCACCAACATCTATACCCCCAACTAGTACTAATGGAGATTAGGGTCAGAGGGGCTCTCTTCGGCTTCCTAGCTGCCAGTTTAGCTGCAGATTCAGAGGGAATAAGGTAAAGACTGGTAGACCAAGGCACCCAGCATCCCCCTCTGGCTTCTATTACACACATAGGCACCTACACCATTGCATGCAAGTTCGTATGTACCAACACACACACACACACACACACACACACACACATCAACACACAAAGTTAAAGTAAATCAACAGAGCCATTGAAGCCTCGTTACCCTCCACCCTTCCTGGCCTTATGTACCTTAGTTGCATGAAGAAAGTCTCTTCTGCTTGAGGATAGGCTGTGACGACCCCATTTGTCTTCCATCAGTTTCACAGGAAGGTCCCTGCTTGTGAACTCTTTAGTACCCCAGTGGACTGTCCCTTTGTGGATTGTTCACCGTTCTGTAGGTATCAGTCTACTAGGCCAACCCTCTGTGGAAGTGATTAGGGTAGGCATGACTGGCTCCCCGAGTCTCCCTCTTCCTGTTCTTTCCTTCCCATCCTCCCTCCCCCAGTCCCCCTCCCACTTATTGTCTCCCCTTCTCCAGCTTTCTTTCATGATCATTCTCTGCTAAAGCTCCAGGCTCATTGGTGGGTGTCAGGATTGTGACGTCATCACTGAGGGGGGGTGACATCACCATCTGATGGAGCTTAGAAGGGAGAGGTGGATGAGGACTCAAGCAAATGCTTAGAAACCAGTTTTGGTTTCAGCACAGAGCCTGGGCAATGCTGGAGGCAGGTGAATAGGTACCTGTCCTTCTTGCAATCACAGAATCCATAATTCAGGAAGTGCCACCCAACAAACAGAAGCTGTCAAGGGAAGAAAGGACTACTTCCACTTTCCTTCACAGAGCATGGACAATTAGTGTTGTTTACCAAGACTCTTATTGAGATTCTTCTAATAGATGTTGTGTATAAAAAAATTGATTCTAGGAAATTGTAGCTACCTGTGAGGTCTCAGAAATGGCTAAAGCAGGGCCTGGGGAGATAACTCAATCAGTGACTAGATTGCCTTGCAAGCATGAAAGATGGAGTTCAAGACCCAGTATTCACCTTTTTAGAAAAATATAGGGCATGATAGTATGAGTTTGTAATCTCAGAATGGGGAGGCTGAGACAGGAGAAGCTTAGAGCTCACTGGCCCAGTAAGTCTAGCCCAATTGGTAAGTTCCAAATCAACAAAAGAGTCTGTCTCAAAGGAGGTAGACAGCATTCCTGAAGATGACATCTGAGGTTGTCAACACACACACACACACACACACACAAAGAAAAATAAAACAGAAAGGGGAGCCATGTGTAATCACAGGAAATACAAGCGCTACATTACTCACTGCCTAGCTCACTACAAACAAAAGCTTTTAAATAGCTGTGAAGGTGGAAAGTTATTAAAGGGAAATGAATCTTCTAGGTAGTAACAGTGCCACCACACTAGTGTCAGGACTCTGACAGGGTGTCACACTAGCTCCCGAGGCTTTCTCAGCGTCAAGGTGCACCATGGCTCCTTCCTTTCTGTCACTATCTGGAGACCTAGGATCCAAGTTCATGATCAGCTTTCAGGTAGAAAGTGCTCGACCACAGATGTGAAGGTGAATCCTGGAAACCGAGGGTAGAGCCTGACTATGCACAGAGTCTGACTGTGTACAGAGTCATGACTGCCATCTCACGTGGCTTCTGGTTGGTGCTCCTGAACCATGAAAAGAAAGCTGCATAGGGAAGACTTGGTTTTCTTCTGTTGCTCCCTGGCACTTTGCGTGGCACTACAGGCATGCACCACTGTTTAGAGTCAGGCAGAAGGGTGTAGAAACCACTGGGGAAATCTCTGTACTATTCGTTGGCTTGTCTGTATGGGATAGCCCCTCTTAGTAAGTTATGTGCAAATCTAGCACCTTGAGCTGTCCTCCAAGAGAACGAGATTGTACCTAAAACCTCCTTGAAGAATTCCTACTGAGTATCAGCCTCTTCTACAGTAACTGCAGTGTGATGACCCTTCTATACCAAAATTTGGGGGGAATTCAAATGAAGATATAATTCTTCCCCTCTACTCTTGCAACCTCTCCACACAAAAAGCAGGACAGCTGACTCTCCTGCACTACTCCTCTCTCTCTCTCTTCTCTCTCTCTCTCTCTCTCTCTCTCTCTCTCTCTCTCTCTCTCTCTCTCTCTCTCCTTGTCTTCCGCAGTGAACTGCTGTGTGTTTTGCCAATGGAGTCTGTAGAAGAGCCAGCTTTTGAAGGCTGCTATGACCCCCTTGCTGGGCCTCGGTGGTCTTTAGTGGCTTTCCTCTCCTCTCCTCCCATCCCCATCAAGGATGATCTGGATATGGAGAAGCTCCATATTGGGTGTTTATGAAGAGGGGACCACAGTTTCACCCCATGAGTCATGAGAAACTTGCTTGGAAAGTTCAGAGTTTCACATTTGCCCTTGAGCCAGACCACGTATCCCACCTGTGAGCTGCTCAAGACCCCACAGGGAAAAGTAAAGCCAGATCACTGCACTGAATCTGTCTTGAGGCCCAGCACATTCTGTTTTGTTTTATTTTGTACCCTGTCCCCAAAAGTCAGGTCCAGTGAACAACAACCAACCAACAAACAAAAGAGCTCAGATCTTTCTAGAGCCTAGTGTGTCCTGACAAGTGTGAGCCAGCAGAACAGAACAGGGTTCCAGTTTGTTCTCTGACATTACCAGGTCATATCACCTGAGGATCCCAGGCCTCCCACTAGAAAGCAACAATGAACAGAATCGTCTGGTACCTTCCTCTTCTGACCTACCATCTCAATAAGGACTTCTTAAACTTCAACTCATGACAAGCGTGTTGTGACCCTGAGTGATAGGTATATAGAATAGATATATAAATTAAACAGTTTCTGCTAGTAACTCAGAAATTACCTAATACAGTTCTTTGGGGGGGTGAAAAGATGGTTCAGAGCGAGCACTGGCTGTTCTTGCAAGGCACTTGGGTTCAGTCCCTGGCACCTGCATGGTAGCTTGCAGTTGTCTAAATCCAGTTTCTGAAGATCAGACACATTCTCCTGGCCTCCATGGGCACTGCATGCATATGGTGCACTTATATAAATTTCAGCATTCGTGCACACAAAATTAAAATAAGTACATCTTCAAAATAATAGTTTGACACATATAATTTTACCATTAAAGATGGGAGCAAATTTGCATGCTAATGAGCAGCACGTGCTGGCTTGGCTAATACAATCTAAAGACATGCTACGTTGGTATTTAAATGCTAAGGACTGATGGTAGAAAAATATTGAAAACCTTTGTTTTCTGTAATTAAGCTGTTATGTTTCTAATAACATGATAGAAAAATTTGTTACATACAGTAAAAAAAAAAAAAAAAAAAAAAAAAACTTTGCAATTTCTAAGACAATAGTCATGAACCTGAGCCAAGGTGTCTCAGGTCGAGACAGTTGAACCCACACAGACACATGTGTGCAAAGCACATACATTGCGTGTGCAGATCCAAGGCTGCAGTGATGCCACATGATGCCAGAAACACCTGGGTTCATTACACAGCTGATGTTTTAATTAATTTCTGGGAGTCAAAAGAAGTTTCAGAAACCTTCGTCAAGTTTTTGTGACCGACTCCCACATTCAGATGTCACAGTCAGGATCCACAGCTTAAGCTTTGATGTCCATGCCTGTGCTGGGACCTCACAGGATGNTCACAGTGTCTTTGTACCCTCACCGCACGTATGCATGCCCTCCCCAGAAATGATCAACTTGAAGGGTATCACTTTCTATCCTTAAGCATCTAAAAGGGTGTTAGGATCATATCAGATGGAGGAATTAGCATGAAGTCCTTTAATTTTAGAATAGATAGCACCCCACCCAATACTCNCTCCTATCACCTCTCTGCCTGAGTCACTTACATGAAGAATGGTCTAGCCTAGGAGGGTTTGAGGCTGTCCTTGGAACACCCCCCCACACACACACACACACAACTTTGAATTATCCTCTCATTTTGTGGAGTCCACTGTGTCACTGTGTCAATCAGCTAAGCCACTGCTCCATTCTGCTGCAGTCAAGAGATCCGGGACTACCCAGCTCCATGAGAGCTCGAGGCTCAGAGGAATACAACTCTACATCTTCGCCAAACGTCTGAGCAATCAAAAGCCAGACACCACTACCCTAGTGGTGGTNTTGCCTCCCCTCTGGCTCTGGGTTCAAGCCTCCTTGGGTCATTTTATTCTTAACTCTGTGAATCCCTTCTGCCACAGTGCCTCTGACCATGATGCACCCTTGGAACATCAATTATATCGATCCTGTATTTGTACTTGGTGAAAGCAGACTCTGGGATGAGGAGGATCCCCCTTGTCTCAGACTCAGCATGCTTATATCAAGACACCCTGTTCTGGGGGCAGGTCCCCTCCCCTGAAACAGGGAGGTAGGGGACCAGCTGAGGGTGCACTGCACTCTTGAGAACAGCTGGAAGGTATAGCATTTCCAACTGAGGTCAGTCGCCCTATTTATCTTGAGGTAGAAAACAAACAAACAACACGCCTGCAGTGGGAACCAGAGGCTGGAAACTCACCCACACTGACGCAGCTCTACTCTGCCTAGGAATTCCCAATCAGGACACCCTTCATGACTTCAGCAAGCCATCCCCGAGTCATCTCTGCTGCATGCCCTGAGCCTGCGGATGTGGTGATTTTTCTCTTTAATCGGCTGCTTCTGTCTGTCTGTGGCTTACTGTTTGTTCCTTTCCTTTTGCTCACTTTGGACTTAAAGCGTTCCCTAATTCAAAGCCTAAAGCATGGCTAGGGTGGACCATTCTCTATTCAGAACAGCCTTGGGGAAAGGGTCTTCCCCGTCTCACCTTCAACTGCACTGTAAGTATTACTACCCCTATCCCCAGAGTGTCCTACGTCAGACACACTCGCTGGGCTGCCCAAGTGGACTCCAAACGCAATGTTCTATTTGTACCCATGGCTGCTAGGAATCACTCTCCAATAGGCCGATACAGAAGAAGGATAAAAACTATTGATTTTTTTTTTTTTACACATATCTAAACTGGGCCTGACAATCGGGTCTCAACAAATAATTTCTGAATGAATGACTAACATATCTTGAAGTGTTATACCTGATTACAAATAGGATCATTATAATTACAAATAAAGCCTTGTTTAAATATACACTC
Source organism: Mus pahari (assembly GCF_900095145.1). Taxonomy (NCBI): domain Eukaryota; kingdom Metazoa; phylum Chordata; class Mammalia; order Rodentia; family Muridae; genus Mus; species Mus pahari. Next base: position 15,038,321 of record NC_034596.1, read on the forward strand.
ATCACACTGAACATAAATGAAGGAGCCCTGCCACGGTATGGAATGTGTCGCCACCCTTGTCAGAGACCTCCCTGATACTTACAACGTGTGAGCCTAGCAGCACAGTTAAGTGCTCAGACAAGTACCCTCAGACAAGTTAAGACCCAACAACAGATCCTAGACCTCTGGGAAGAGACAGAAAGGAGAGTCCAAACCAAGGTGCTCCCTGGGATGAGAAAAGAGATGTTTATGTGGGGAGCTATAAACCGAAGACAGAAAACTGATCTGTTACTATAGTGTGGCCACTGACAAATGAAGCAATGCCTTGGGGCAGCTCTAGAAAACCCAAGAAGCCACTGAATAGAAAATGAAAGCTCTGTACTTTATGGTCATATGAAAGTTAAATACATCATTGTTGTAACGGACTTTGCAGGTGCCTGTTGGTAGTCAACACCCCACACACACAAACTATATTTAAAACAAACAAGGAAAAAAAGCCCAGCAATTGGCTCTGAATATCACCAGATACCTGAGAGGACTCCAAATTCCTGGTAAGGAGAAAACCACAGAGCAGGAAGCACATCAACAGGACAGACCAGCATGTGCTATGTTCCCTTTGCTTCAAAAGATGTGTTTTAGGATTACCATTGCTGTGATGAAACACCATGACCAAAGCAACTTGAGGAGGAAAGGGTTTATTTCACCCTGACAATTCCATCATCAAAAACAGTAAACAGGAACTCAAGCAGGGTAGGAACCAGGAGGCAGGAGCTGATGCAGAAGCCATGGAGGGGTGCTGCTTACTAACTTGCTCCCCAGGGCTTGCTCGACTGTTTTCTATTAGAACCCAGAACCAGGGATGGCCCCCACACACAATGGGCTGGCTCTTCTCTATGAATCACTAAGAAAACACCTTGCAGGCTTGCCTACTTCTAGATCTTTTGAAGGCACTTTCTCAATTGAGGCTCCCTTCTCTCTGATGACTCTAGCCTGTGTTAAGTTGACATAAAACTAGCCAGCATAAGACTCAAGGTTTTAGAACATAAAAACTAAATATTGGGAACAGGAGGGCCATTTTCACCTGTTTGCTGGTTTTATGTCTGTTGCTGTGATAAAATGCCCTGAAAAAAAGCAACCTGGAAGAGAAAATGTTTGGTTTAGCTCACAGTCTCAAGTGAGTGACAGTCCATCACCGTGGGGAAGTCAAGGCAGGAAACCAAAGCAAATAGTCACATCCACAATCAAGGACAGAGAGAATGAAGATGTGCATGCTTAGGACTCAGTTTGCTTCCTCTACTCTTACACAATCCAGGGCCCCTAACCAGGGAATGGTGTCACCCACAGTGGACTGGGGCTTTCCACATCAATTAACACTAGTCATCAAGACAATTCCCTACAGACATGCCCGCAGGCTAACTTGAACCAGACAACCTCTCTCACTGAGACTCTCTCTTCCTGGTGATTCTGGGTCATGTCAAGTTGTCACAGCAACCATCACTACTGAAACAGAGACTTAATCAGATGTGGAAGCACACAGGGGGTTGAGGTAAACACCCCATTATCTGAGGTCCCTAAAAGACCAGGTAAGTCCTCCTGGTTATTGGCATCAGCTCCTGCTACCTCCTCCCATTCTCTATGTGTGTCCAATGCTCCCTTCTCCAGTCCTGGAGCCCAGTGCCATTTCTTACCTCATGCTCAGCCAACTGTTAGGGCTCTTCCACTGTTCCCCAGAAGACTCACCTTGTATTGGAGACCTTGCTCTGAAATAGCTCCTAATATTCCTCTACCCACCTCAGACAAGCTGTTAACTCCCCTCTCCTACTGCAGAGGCTTGTGGTAAACAGCCAGGGCTCATACGGGATTAAGTGATTGCCTGATGTACACAGGAGCTGGTAGGTTATTAAACATCTCTCTTAGTCTTTCATATATTTTAAGTGGCAGAGCAACAGCCACGGGTTGGGATTTCATCCCCTACCTTGGGTGATAAAGATGGTCCGTAATTGTGCCCTTTAAGCAAGATACACAGTTTGGGTCTTCTGCCCAGTGTCCTGCGCTGTTAGGGTGAGTAAGTTCTGCGAATGGTGCCATCTCCAGGGCTAGGGAACTGCTTCGCTCACCTGCCCGGCCTGTGAACCATAACCACTAGCCTGCATGTTGGACCAGAATTGGGCTGGAAACCTGGTAACCATGGCTTCCACCCCAGGTTCTATAGAATAGGGAGTTGGCTACAGGAAGTGACCTCAAGCTACTTCCAACACCATCAGCCTACGCTGCCATCCTCAGACATCAGCCTACACTGCCATCCTCAGACATCAGCCTACGCTGCCATCCTCAGACATCAGCCTACGCTGCCATCCTCAGACATCTGCCTACGCTGCCATCCTCAGACATCAGCCTACACTGCCATCCTCAGAAGGAGTGCTGCTTACCAAAAGACTCCCTGCCCCTTTTCACAGAACACTGATTCCCCATTCTGGGCATGACTGCCACCAACTGCTCACTACTCAGGCTTCCTGGCCGCCCATGGTGCCCATCTCTCTCTATAGCTTAGAAGTAGAACTTCATCCCTTAGAGCGGCTGGAGCTCTGTCTCCTTCAGCTCCCTTCCTCACTCACTCCACTGGGGCCTCAAGATCAGCTCAAGAATGAATCCCTTGCTTGGGCAAGCACTTTACTAGGCCTCTGAGGTCCTCTGGAAGCCTTAGTCCACACCTTTCTCCTGAGTCCCTCCAGCCTGTGAGTTCTTTAAAGGCAGACCCAAAGTAGTGGTGTGTGTTTTATAACCTCAGAACAAGCTGCAGTAGAGTCAGTAGCCTCAGGTACCCATCCCCCCTTGGGCTTTTACAACATTGTGCCTGCCTTAAACCCACTGCCTCCTCTAGATGATTTGAGCGTTTCACAACCATGGGCTATAATGTGCTAGATGATGCTTTTGAAACTAGGCCAGGGCAGTGGAACTGAATGCTAAGAAAAGGACTTGGGAGGTAGCAAGGCCATTTCCAAGACCCCAATTACTGAGCTTGCCTCCAAGATCAGGCCAAATAATCCCTCTAATGCCAGGCTACCCTGGAAAGCTCTCCCCGCCCCAACCCCCAAGAAAGCCTACCTCCTGCTCAGTTCGTTGCTGCTTCTCATCCAAGCAGAGGTAGCCACCCTCCTTGATTTCCCTTCCCAATAAATCTCTTGTGTAAAGTTTGTTGTGCAGTGAGACTTTGTGGTAGTCCTTGGCTTCCGGCTGCCAGGATACCTTTCCATCTGAGCTATAACAACTTACAATGGGCATCAGGCTGCTGAATATGGTGTCTGGGGAGATCTACAAAGACAGGCTCCAGGGGCAAACAGAACAAGGCTGGAGTATAGTCCTAGAGATGAGGGGAAGGGGTGGAACCTACTCCCGTTAGCTACAAGGAGAAAGGAGTCCACAGCAGGACCCAGAGGAAGCTGTGAAGAGCTCAGGTGGTGCTACCAAGGCTCTTAATGAGACACTTGTGACCACAGACAGGGGTACCTGTCAAGGGCAACCAAAGGCATGAGTATTAATGTGGACCTTCTCCCACTATGCTAGCAGNCCTTCAAATCTAAAGTTTAGAGGATGGTTTTTAATTGGGGAGATGACAAAATCCCATCTGGGTCTAGAGGGGGGTGAGCTAGAAGGAAAAATCAGAAGCCAGGCAAAGTGGTTAGCTGGCGGGGCAGAGCTGGCGGGGTAGAGTTTATGAAACACAGGGAGTGCTCAGGAAGCATCCACTGAATGGCACAGTTCCTGCTTTGAAGACTGGGCTTGCCTACAGTGGGAAGCTGCCTTGTGACAAGAAGGAAGGTTTCATCTTGACCTCTGAAATCACAAGAACACCTTATAGCTGCTGTACTCACGTTAATGTTTGAAGGCCACANGCTTCGGATCCACCCGGGGTCTCGCATCATTGGAATCTGAAAGACAAAAAGAGAAGTGAGTTAGAAATTCACAATAAGCAGACCATGACCTGGTTATATGGCAAAGTCTTTCTGTTTTCACACCCAGTAGAAAATCATGGAGTTGGGGACATGGCTCAGCCAGCAAAGTGCTTGCCCTACGAACACCAGTACCTGAGTTTGATCCCCAGAACCCACATAATAGAACTGAGCATGGGGGCCTGAGCTTGTAACCCTAGCACTAGGGAGGCAGAGAGTGGCTGGCCAGCTGGTGTAGCCAAAGCATCTGCAACCCAGGCCAGTGAGAGACTCACAAACCCCAGAGAGGGTGTGGGGGTGATGGCTCAGTGGATAAGAACACCTGCTGCACACAATGAGGGCCTGAGTTCGAATCCCCAGCACTCACTTATAAAATATGGTGGATGTGGCT
>NC_034596.1:15044593-15051117 GCF_900095145.1 Mus pahari
ACACAGAGAGTTTGAAGCTATCCAAGGCTACCTGGGACCATGTGTCAAAGGAGAAGAACAGAGAAGGAAGGAAGGAGGGAAAGAGGACAGAAGGGAAGAAGAAAAGAAGGGAGAAAGGAAGGGAGGGGAGAGGAAGAAAGGGGAGGGATGAAGGGACAGAGGGACGGAGGGAAGGGAAACAAGGCAGCTGGGTTCAAGCCTTTTTAAAAATTTTAAAGATTTATCTTCTGTATTTTGAGTGTTTTGTCTGTGTGTATATATGTGTACCATGTGAGGGCCTGGTGCCCACAGAGTTCAGAAAAGGTTGTTGGATCCCCTGGAACTGGAGTTATGGATGGTTTTGAGCCAATATGTGGGGTTCAGGGAACCAAACTGAGGTCCTCTGGAAGATCATCTGGAAGATCAGCAAGTGCGCTTAACCTCCAAGCCATCTCTTCGGGCCCCTGCTTTCTTAATAATACTCCATAATATTTAATCTTGAGTGAGTCCAGTCATGTCTCAGTGGGTCCTTGTCTCCAGTTAAGCTGAGGTTCAGGGCTAGCAAGAGCAAGCTATCATGACATCGCATGCACTGAATCACCCCAGAAAACTTCCCTGTTGGAAGGGGGATGTCAAGGAGAGCATCCTTTCTTCCGTCTACATCCTCCGCTTTATGCCACACTCTGCTGCTCATTCAGCTTCTGAGAGCAGCCTTCCTATCTTCCCACGGGCCACTCCTCCTGCCTGGGATACACTTCAGCTGGCGAGACACAGCCAAGTGTGCCAGCTGCTCAGCAAAGCTGCCCTTGGCCTCCTCAACATGATCACGGGGAATTGTACCTTCTCGGTGCACCTGCATGCTTCCCTCGTAGCACTTAGCACAGCTTGACAATGTGCATTCGTTTGCACAAGTGTTCACCTAATGACAACCTCCTCCATAAGGAACATGGCTTATTCTTGTCATCAAACTCGCTGGAGCCTCGGGCCATGGTAGGTAGTCATTAAATATTGCTGAATGGAAGNACAGAGGTATAATTTTCTCAACATTCAAGGGAAGACACTGGAGCTAAGAGGGTCAAGTGAATTTGCTCATTACACAGCCAGCAGACTGTGGGAGGTGAGCAGGAATTCTTCCCTAGTTCCAGTAACTTCAAAGCCAGGATGCCATCTGTATTCCAGGCTGATGGCTGTGGGAGGGGCTAGCACAGCCTTATTCTTAAACACCTTTCCTAAAAAGATGTGTGTGGGGAGGTGGGGATCCTTCTGTTCATTCTGCAGCTCTGCCTGCAGCCTCTGCCACCTCTGCCTTGGGTCCAGGAGTTCCCTCTATTCTGTTTCTAGTCACATCCTCTTGGCTACATGTAGGAGAGCTGAAGACCCCAGGCCTCACCCAGTGTTTATGTACATAAATGGGTGGCTTCTGCAGGACCCTTAGTAGGTGAAAGGCAAGGCTGGGCACATTCCACAGAACAGATCTAACAAAAGACGCTGGAGAGGAAGAGCCCAGGACTGTGTGAAACCCAAAGACGATCCACCAAGGACTTGGTCCCATGTCCTAGAGTGCAGTGAGGGGCATGGTGCTACCTGCTCTAACATTCACTGACTCCAGTGGGTATAGACAATGTGACTTCGTGGATATTCTGTAAGAGGGACACGAGTTATCAGTAGATTCACCAAGGGATGAAGGAGATAATGATGGATTTTAGTCCCCCGGCAGAAAATGTACAGAAAGTCATGAAGACCCGGGACAGACACTTGCAGGGAGCCTGTGAGCTCTAGCCTACATATACCCTGCTGGCAGAGAAGGCAGGCTTGGGCTTGCATGAACAGATGTGTGTGTGTGTGTGTGTGTGTGTGTGTGTGTGTGTGTGTGTGTGTAAGAATTGTATGTAGGAATGTCTGTATGTATGAGTGTGTGTGAGTATGTGTGAGTGTATGTGAGTGTGTGTGTGGGGGGGGGTGACGGAGTGAGTGCCTGTGTACATATGCATGTGTATAAGTGTGTATTCCTGTGTGCACATGCATACATATGGGCATGCATCTGTTCTAGATTAACAATGCCTTCAGATTCTTCATGGCTCTTGGTATCAGGGAATCCGACCACTCTCCCCTTAAATCTGAGTCACCCTGAGTGGCTGACTTGGTCAATAACATGAAGGACCCATGACAACCACCTCACAGGTCAGGTTGTGAGAGTCCTCACGTCACTCTTTTCTGCCTCCAGCCACGCTCTTTCTTGAAGTGTTGGACACTAGGTAAGGGCCCTGGCTCTGCAGTGTCACCCTTCAGGGGCTTGTGTACGAGTCTTGCCCACAGTCCCCACTGTCCTGGCCCTTGCGCTCCCTTCTCCCACAGGCATAGATGGGTTGCTCCAAACCAGCTCTGTTAGCTGACAGGTACCACTGAGTCAGCCAGCACCGAGGGGCAGGAGAATCATAGAGTAGAATCCCACACACATTCCAGACCTGAAATAGTTAATGTTTTCAATATCATATATTGATTTCATTATTATATATTGATTGTGCATAATGGGTTTCATTGTGATGTTTCCATACATGTAGATGGCATGTTCTGGTGCTCTTCACCCCAGATCATTTAATCTCTCTGTGTTCCCCCTCCCACTGATTCTCTTTCTCTTCCCATCCAGTCTTCCTTTGACCTTCATGTCTTATTTTTAACGACCCAATGAGTTTCATACTTACAGGAGCATGAGTTGGGGCTGTTTGCAGGAGCATGGGTGGGGGGGGTCAATTACTGGAACACGGATACCTCGCCAGCAACCATCACTTGTCTATGAATCCTCAGGGAGAGTTGGGGTTGCATTATGTGATGGTTTGCATATACTTGGCTCAGAGAGTGACACTATTCTAGAAGGTGTGGCCCTGTTGGAGAAGATGTGTCACTGTGGGTATGGTCTTTAATACCCTCATCCTAGCTGTCTGGAAGCCAGTATTCTGCTATCAGCCTTCGGACGAAGATGTAGAATTCTCAGCTCCTCCTGCACCATGCCTGCCTGGATGCTGCCATTTTCCTGTCTTGATGATATGCACACCTTTAACCCCAGCACTTGGGAAGCAGAGGCAGGTGGATTTCTGAGTTCCAGGCCAGCCTGGTCTACAGAGTGAGTTCCAGGGCAGCCAGGGTTACACAGAGAAACCCTATCTCGAAAAACAACAACAACAACAACAACAACAAAAACACGAAAAAATAAAACCAACCAAACAAAAAGACTTGCCTTGGTCATGGTGTCTGTTCACAGCAGTAAAACCCTAACTAAGACACATGAGTCCCTCGTCCCCTTCACTGGTCATGCCCCAAAGTCAGCACTCCCCACTACTCCCCAACTATTTCCTCCAGTTTGTACATTTCTTTTTAGAAACAGAGTCTTATTATATAATATAGGCTGACCTTGAACTCACAGAGACCTGATAGATGGGATTAAAAGCATGCACTACTATGCCCAGCCCATATCTGACTTTTTAAAACATTTAACTCTTTAGGTCTGGGCGTCACCACTCCTCTACAACAGTGTCTGGAGGTCAGCAGGCTCCTTGCAGGACTCAGTTCTCTCCGTTCCCTATGTGAGCTCCAGGAATTCAATGGCCTCTCTGGCAGTTTTTTCTGCCCCTTCTTCAGCAATGCCCCCCCCCCAAGCCTTGGAGGAGGTGATATAGTTGTCCCATTTAGGGATAGCATTCACAATCACTTCTTCTCTACACTGTGGCAGGTTCTGAGTCTCTGCCATAACCACTACTCAAAAAAAAAAAAAAAAAAAAAAAGCAAGTGTTTGTGATGAGAGCTGAGAACAGTTCTAACCTATGGGCATAAACATAGTTGTTTAGAAGGCAAGTTTGCCAGGCACACTGTGTCCAGTTAGCAAAACATCAGAGGCTTCCCCATATGCAAGCCAGCAAGTGTTGGAGCAGCGTGTTCCAGAAGAGTAAACAGCCAGAAGAGAACACATACAAAGGTGCAGGAAGAGAGTCTGGACTGGGCGCTTCTGTGAACAGTGGCCTGCATGTGCCTGGAAGGTGAAAGGGACAGTGACTTTGCCTGTCTGGACCAGAATGTCTGTTTTGTCTGTACGGACACTTTTGACCTCTGTGTGATTTCTCTCCTCCAACCTGTGTGTGTGTGTGTGTGTGTGTGTGTGTGTGTGTGTGTGTGGTGTGTATTTATAGCAAAATGACACTCTTCTCTGAGTGAAATCGATCCCATGGCCCACTCACCCGCCTGGCTATTTACGAAAGGCACCATGCAGATCCCACGTGTTTGCACATGCACATGCTTCTGTGTCGGGTCGGGTTGACTGGGAAACGGGCCAACCCTGGGATCCAGAGCTGACAGGCAGCTATTCCAGCCTCACTGGCCTCCCTGAAGTTCTGGCCTCCAAGACTGGAGGCAAGCCAAAAGCATTGGCTCAGAACCACCCCTACTCCAGCCGTCCCCCACCCCCACCCCGCAGCAGGAAACCATTCCCAGAGGGAACTGAGGGAAGAGGGGACTCTCGCTGCAGCCTTCCACCTAGCCATCCATAAACCCTGTGGGCTTTCTGTTGCACACTATCTTTTCCCTGCCAAGCTGTGTCAAGGAGGGCAAGGTTTGTCTCTCTCTAGACTCCAAGTGGCAGCTTTCGCCATGCCTTCTTTAAATTTATTTATTTTGGGGTTCTTTGAGATAGGGTTTTGCTATGTAACCCAGCTGTCCTGAAACTTGAAGCCATTCTCCTGCCTCAGCCTCCAAAGTGCTAGGATTACAGACAGGTACCACCATGTTCTGCGAAGTCTTACATGTCATGCGTTTCCATCTATTTGAACGGTTTGGGGGTTTGGAGGTACTGGGGACAGAAGGCAGGGTCTCACGTATGCTAGACACATATGCTGTCACTGAGCACCAGTCTCAGCTTCCTGTCTTCTTATATTACACTAGGGACAGATGGCAAGGTCTCACACATGCTAGACACATGCACCACCACTGAGCCGCATCCCCGGCTCTCTTGTCGTCTTACATTTTGCTGCACTGATGTCCTCCCACAGCTGGCCTTGTCTGCAAGGCAGCCATTCGCAAGCAAACCGAGCCTTGGCTCCAACTGCAACCTCTCTGGGCTCTCATGACCTTGAGCCTCCNACCAAATGTCTGTCCTTTTCACCTCAGGACTGCCACCACACAATAAGGCCAGCTCCTCTGTCCCAGACGATGCAGGCTGACTGGTCCTAGCCTGAGTGTCCAGCCTTATTCCTTCTTTCCCATAGAAGCCCCATCTGGCTTGCATTACCTGGCTTGCAATGCCTCCCAGACATCCCTTTTCCCTATATGATCCTCCAGGCCTCCTGCTTCCTAGGATGACACCACACTGTCCGTTCATGACACTTATTTGTATGTCTGCACTTCTAGCACACCTTCTTAAAGAAAATTCTGAATACCTTTAAAACCTCTGGCTCCCTGGAGCCCGTGACTAGCTGGAACTCGTAGAGACAAGCAAAATGGCATTGGTATACTGACAACCAGACACTGCATGGGCTAGTTCAGCAAGGCCGCATGGGTGATGGACCAGACCAATAGACTTCTGCCAGCCAGAACAGACAAGTCAGCCCTGGGTTCCCCTACCCCAAGAAGTGATGCAGCCAGCTTGATGCAATTCAGAAGCCTGTGGTTTGACCTGCAGAGCTCAACCCTGACCTATCACCCACACTTCCTTCTCCGCTGTAAGAGAGATGATGACACACAGTTAATGCAAGAGTTAAATGACAGCAACGATGGGGAAATTAGTCCAGAAAACCAGAATGCTGTCTGAATTCGACAAACTATCAGTCATCCATTGTTTGGCTGTTACTGTTTACAATAGCACTAAATAGCAACAGGACAGGGCAGTATCTCTTTATGGGCCACCTGGGTCCTGTGCTGGGGACAAACCTAAGAGCTTGTGGCAGTCTGAGCACAGGGCCTGGAGACTGGTTTGGTCAAGTCCGGTCTCACATGTCCTGGGAGCCTACTGGGAGCCATGCCTGTGCTAAGTGCTGAGCTCATGCGGTGATTTCTATGAGGATGGAGACAGGATACCTGTATTACTCTACTCGTGAGAAGCAGGAGGAAGTGCAGAAGCTGGCATCTGTAATTTAGCATGATGTGTGTCTTANAGAAAGAAGGGATTTTTCTTTGAGAACTGTAGGGAAAGGGGAGAAGACAACCCAGGAGGAGAAGATGACCCAGGGAGCAAAGTCAGGAAGCTTAGCAGGGGAGTCTTGAGTTTCGAGTAGGGAGACTACAGCTCAAGGCCTAGGGAGAATGAAATGAGGAAGAGAAGAAATTTGAGCACTCAGGAAGAGAAACTAGGAAGAGGAGCACCAAAGAAGTGTTTTGTCCACAGTACAGACAGTGAAACTCCAACCATATCCAGACAGGAGCCAGGAAAGCCAGGGAAGAAAGATGAGCTACAGTTCAGTCTTCATCTGTCAGTGAGTGTCAGCCACAATCCTTATTCTGCACCAGGGATGTAACAGCCGTGTGTCGTTCTTAAGCCTGCCACTTCTCTGTGAGCTCATCCA
>NC_034596.1:15051237-15052300 GCF_900095145.1 Mus pahari
ATAGGCTCCTGATGATCTGACATCAATCCCTACAACCCATGTGGTGGAAAAAGAAAACCAACTTCCCCAAGTTGTCCTCTGACCACACACACACACACACACACACACACACACACACAGAGGCACACACACATGTACATACACACACTTGCCAAGGCACACACAAGCACATGTACACATACATGCCAAGGTGTACACACACAAACACACACATGCCAAGGCACATACAAGCAATGTATGTACCACCCACACCCAAAATAAATATAAGAAAATTTTAGATGTTCAACCTAGTTAGTGTTCCCTGATGTCAACCNTGTGNTCTTTCACAGTCACCTGGGCTGAACAGCCAGCTCAGAACAAGCCATTAGCAGTACGTACCTGCTAAGCCATTAATGGCCTGTATGTGTGGTAGATTCCTTTTTGCAATACATGGTACAAATGTCCCTATGTAATATAAAATACAGACGGTCTCCTGTCCATCCTTCCTGGGTCCTAGCAAATCACCTATCTGGAGCACTTATCCCCAAACTTGGTGTCAGTTCCTCTGGTCCCCTTCAAGTCTTTGCTCCTGTGGTGTCTCCCCAGTGAGCGCGTGTTGCTGCCATCCTCCCTCCCCACTCAGAGCCCAGGCCCTATACTCCACTCTATTTTCCCTCTCATATAGCACAGCACACAATGTTTTGCTTTCACTGTTTGTTTATAAGACTGCCCACAATGGGAGGTCCAGGAAGGCTAGACTTCAGTCTGGGTTTGGGCTGTATGAACCAGAATTGCTCACGAATTTCCAGCAGAGGAGCAGGCATCTCACAGCTCTCGGTAAACATCGCTGGGTGACTGAACTGGGCGAAGCACAGTCTGGTGATTGCCTTGGACCATGGGGCTAAGATCCTGATTTGGGGCTTGGGTATATCTTAGTGGTAGAATGCTTGNCAGGCATGTGTGAGGCCATAGGCTTACACTCCAGCATCACAATAATGATAATAATGGTAGAGAATAATAATAATAATAATGTCCTATAATAGCTCATATAGACTATCACTGAAATCCACTGAGAAAATAATTG
>NC_034596.1:15053771-15056076 GCF_900095145.1 Mus pahari
ATAGTTGCTATCCAAGTACATTCCCAGTGTGTCCAGGTATGAAGGACAGAAGGGCCAATCTGGTGTGAACTGGTTTAGGATGCATGTGCAGTAAAGCAAAACTATGTCCACCTTGTACCATCACATGCATATGCATAGTTGGGTGTGCATATGATTAACATTAAATGCATTAGGGGAAGAAACATGCACAGTGGGAAAATGAATATGTGACCGATCAAATCAAGAATCCATCCACTACTCTCCTGAGTAAACTGCCCTCCTTCAGACTCATGGCCCACTGTCAATCTTGGTAGTGGATCCCTCTGCAATCGGCACCATCCATTCTCAAATGAAATTATGCTGTTCCTTTTACAAATCTGTGACCCCTTCCTACTTTCAGTTCTTTAGGTGAGAAGCCAAGAACCTGGAAACGCCCAGCTTAGACCCGGATGACCTACGGTAATGTGGGGACTTGTCAGAGCTCTTGGTGACTGGGCTACTTGGGAATCACTCATTGCTTTGCAAGTCCCACAGCAACTGTACTTTCAAATAAGACCGCTTGCCAGCAGAGTGATCCACCAACATCACAAAGCAAGGATGCACCAGAGCCAGAGCAAAGCGGAAGGAAGAGCATCAGCCTCTGGAGCAGCACTTTCACAGAAGGTCAAAGCACTGACTATCCCAGGTAAGTGGCAGGTCACACTGTTTTGCTTTGAACACATCAGTATTCTCTGAGGAAACCCAGGTGTCAGGGTGTGGATTGTGTCCTAAATGCCTTCCAGCGAGTCATTCTTAGGACTGGAAAACGAAGGACATTAACTCCTGCAAGAAGGCAACGGTGGGAAGAGCTGTGCTGAAGCAAGTTTTCCTTTCCCATGGAGAACCTGGAATGTCAGGCGGAGAAGAGCAGGCATGGGCACCCGAGGACATGTGTGCTTTGCACACACATGGTCAAAAGGGCTCCAGTAAGGCATTTGATAAAATCTTCCATGAGGCCCAACAGGACAGGTGAGAGGGCTTGTGGGAGGTGGGGGCTCATATACTGAGTCCAGCAAGATAAACCACTCTATCCAGGAAAGGGGGGATGGTTCAGATGGAGGCTTCAAATAGTACACTGGTGGCTCTAGTCTTACCCTCTCTTAAACATTTTAGCAATGTTGGGCAGGACAGAAAGCATGTTTGTAGCTTATGGCCAAGGTGAAGTCATGAATTGGTTCTTCAAATCATCTTAACCCCCTGGTATGTAAATAGATGGAACAAAAATTACATCATAGAGAAAAGACACGAACTTACACAGAGGGTGTTTGCAGAAGCCGAAACCAGATCAGAAACGTAAAGAGAGGGCCAGCAAGATGGCTTCGTGGGGAAAGGTGCTTGCTGCCAATTCTGACAACCCGAGTTCAATCCCTGACTTCCAAGTGTGTACCATGGCACATGATGCCCCTTCCCCTACACACACACACACACACACACACACACACACACACACAAATGGATACATATTTTTAAAAAGAATGTAAAGAATTGGATATGGTTGAGCAGGCCACAGACCTGCAGAGAGTGGTTCTTTTCTGTGACTCCAGTTTCAGAAGATTCAGCGCCCTCTTCAGGCCTCCACCGGCGTTTGTATAGACAAACATGCAGGCGGAACACCCATACACATGAAATAAAATTTTAAAATATGTTATGATAGTTTTTTAATTACTTATTATAAATATACACATGCCACAGTGCACATGCAGAGTGCGACCTGCAGGAGCCTGCTCAGACTGAGCTGAGATCGTCAGACTGGTGACAAGGGGCTTTATCTACCGAGCCATCCCACTAACCCGCAATAGCCAACTTACCTCTCCCATCCTTCTTCTCTGTGTGTGCCTCTGTCTCTGTCTCTGTCTCTGTCTCTGTCTCTCTCTCTCTCACACACACACACACACACACACGCACGCACGCACACACACACACACACACGCACACACACACACACACACCACTGGTTCTTGGAAGCACCAGCAAGTCAAAACACAGAGTGTAATTCTGACATTACAGAGTCAGACTTCATTTCTCACAAGAACTCTGGTGTAATTAGAATAATCCTTTCCAGCCCTGGCCAGGCTCCATCACCACAGGCCCATATGCTCAGATTCTGCATCATCTGGCTGTTCTGTGAGCAATCCTGACTGTCCAGGGCTGACATGAGCAGAAGATACCCAGCTCTGCACATAAAGCATGATGACCAAGCAGGCCTCACCCACAGCCAGCACTCAAGACTAATGTCCTATCAAGTCTTCCTTCCCATGGGAATTTCCAGAAATGAGATCCCCCAAAA
>NC_034596.1:15056561-15060510 GCF_900095145.1 Mus pahari
AGGACACTCTCAGGAGTCAGGTCTCTCCTTCCACCATGTGAGCCTAAAGAAATAAACACAGATGATCAAGCTTGGCAGCAAGTGCCTTTATGCATGAAGCCCTCTTGCCTGGCCCCACTGTTGGATTCTTAGGCAGGGTTAGAGCAAAATATGGAAAACGGAAAATATGGTATCTGATGTGAACGTTTACATAGGACACAATAATAAGCCAGATACATCACTTTAAAGCACTTTGGATTACCAAAAACCCAAGAATAACTCATGTCTGCAAAATGCCATTTCCCAATTGATGGCTTACATTCACGTTGACACACATTCTCTCTCTCCGCGTACTGACGCCATGGCCATTTCTAACTGGGTAAAAGCTAGACACTTGAGCTCATCTCGCTTCACCAGCCACTGCAAAGTGTCTATCGGATGGCTATTAATAAACTTGGTTACTGCTGAGGTCAAATCCGGTAAAAGCACCGACTAGCCAAGTCTCCCCTCCCCCACCCCTCTTTCGTTTTGAACTGGTTTAAACCACTTCNTTCTTAGATGAAGAGAATTCATTTAAGAAGTTCAATAAAACTCTTATTGTTAGCTGAAGATGTTTTAGGTATTGATTCATGTTCCATTTGTTAANGATGGCCACTCCTTACTGAAGAAGGAATGAATTCCCTCAGCAAGACCCGGTCTGAATCTTGTGACACCGCCCTCTAGAGGCTACTTCGGAGCCAGAACACCAGAGCCTTATTAAGAATCAACTAGATCTTCAGTGGCTCTAAGCTGCGGGTGAGACTCCTTTGGGAATCAAACAACCCTTTCACATGGGTGGCCTAGGCCATCAGAAAACACAGATAGTTATGTTACAGTGTACAACAGAAGCAAAATTACAGGTATAAAATAGCAATGAAAATAACATTATGGTTGGGGGTCACCAAAACGTGAGGAGCTGGATTCAAGGGTCGCGGCATGAGGAAGGTTGAGAACCACTGGCCGAGATCACTCCTATAAAGGGCTGCCCTTGAGAAGAAGGGAGGGAGGAGGTAAATAAACAGGCGAGGCCCGAGAAGTCTAATAGGGCAGCGAAGCAAAGCAGAGCCCCTGGTGCGGCTGTGAAGGTGGCTTTCATGTGAAGGCTGGAGTCTGCTACTCCACACCAGAAAGAATGGCAGCCATGGCTGCAGAGTGAAAGACATGAGGAGAGGCCTCCAGGATGTTATCTCCTCTGGGGGGTGCAGTACTGAAAACCTTGGCACATCCCCACAACTCTGAGTCACTCTGGTCCCTTTTGTATAAACGAAGATCAAATAAATAAATAGATAGATAGATAGATAGATAAATAAAATTTAAAAAAGGTTGGAGAGCCGGCCACGCCTGGCCCTTGCTCCTGCAGACTCTCCAGCCTACGTCAGCATCATTCTTGGCTCTTGGCACTAGAGAGCGTTGGAGGACGAAGCTCCAGTAACCAGTAACCGGCAGGGACCCAGGGTCGCCACTGAGGTCAGCGTGGGCCCTAGAGCTGCCTGGAGTTCACAGGCTTTGCAGGGCTCGTGGAACTTTCCACTAGTTCATTCTTTCCTCTCTGCTTCCTCTGATACATTGTTTCATGAGAAGATTTTTCTACAACCTTAAAAAAAAAAATCCTTTTCTAAAACAAAATAGTAACCATCGGACTCCTCGCCAACCTCACCTCCTTCACCCTGGGACAAGGAAAGCAGATTCCTACGCACCATGCTTTCGGATTTGTTTTGCTTTGTTTTGGAGATGAGACCTCCATATAAAAACCAGGCCATCTCAACTCATGATCCTTCTGCTCCAGCTTCCCAAGTGTTGGTATTATAGATGCATCACCATGACCCAGTTTGAAAGATTAAAAAACCCAAGACCACTGGAGCCCCCAAAGCAGTTGTGTCAGGGACAGTAGCTTTGTTTAGAGGCAGCAGAGCTAGTATTTCAATCCAGGGACTATGGGCCCTAAAGCCTGGGTACCCTGTGGACACTAGCCAGAGCAGTGGTTCTCAACCTGTGAGTCATGATCCCCTCACAGGGCTCACCTAAGACCATTGGAAAAACAGTGACATCTGTGTTACAGTTCCTAAGAGTATCAGAACTCCAGTTATGAAAATAATTCTATGGTTGGGGGTCCACCTGACAGCATTAGGAAGGTTGAGAACCACTGACCTAGAGGAGACAGTTAGACATCAAAGGCTGTGGCATCCCAACTTGCTGGAGGGAAAGAGAATGGAGGCACAGGCTGGAGGACTGGAATGTCCCAGGCTGAGAAGGACGGAGACACTAGCTCACTTAAAAGCAGTGTCTAAGAGTTTGTCTCTGGTAACCCAACTCCATAAAGCAATACAAAATCTATTTATATCAGAAACACAACTATGAAGCAAAGAAAATCTAAGCACACACTTTAAAGAAGAGAAGAGGTCCACCATGGATTGTAAAGTTATGGAGGTGGCAATAACTAAACCAGAAGGAATGGGCAGGGCTGTGGTGGGTTACACGGAAGTGTAGATCAATGCCATGTCCATACAAGATGATGGCTGTGCTCCCTGGACCATCCAACAACTGCCCCGGCTGCTCATTCCTAGGACTGACTCTAAGTCCTTACTCTAGTGAGATTTCTGGTTAGGTTACTGTTACTGTGCTCTGTGATGAACATCTCAGGAAGGAAGGAGTTTATTTCAGCTTACANTTGTANGCCATCACGGAGGCAAGTCAGGGTAGGAATTCAATGCAGGAACTTGGAGGCAGGAACTGAAGAGGGGGCCATGGAAGAGTGCTGCTTACTGGCTTGCTCCTCACGGCTTATTCAGGCTACTTGCTTATACAACACAGGACCACCTGCCCAGGGGTGACATCACCCTGGGACCTCCCACACCAATCCTTAATTTATAAAATGCCCCCAAAGATTTGCCCATGGGCTAATCTGATAGAGGCAACTTCTCAACTGACACTCCTTCTTCCTAGATAGTTTGTGTCAACTTGGCAAAACAAAAAACAAAAACAACCACAACAACCACAACAACAACAAAACTAATCACAACACTCCTGCAATGTGTTCATTCTAACTTGTCATCATTAGGTCCCTTAGGTATCGGGTTAGAGCAGTGTTCTCAGCCGGTGGGTGGATCATGACCCCTTTGTGGGTTGAATGACCCTTTCACATGGGTTGCCTAAGGACATCCGGAAAACACAGATACCATTATGACTCACAGCAGTAGCAAAATTAGTTATGAAGTAGCAATGAAAATAATTTTATGATTGGGGGTCACCACACCATGAGGGTCTCAGCTCAGCGTTAGGAAGGTTGAGAGCCAGCCACCTTGTTAGGAGATGGCTGGTTTTCTGCATGTGATGTCAGGGTACCACCTGCAGAGGGAGCTCAAGACTTTCATGCTCACCTGTACTGGCCAAGGAGGGCCCTAGATGCAGGAGCAGGAGCTCCCCTTCCTACCTCTCTACACATCACTTCTGGCCATTTTTCTGCTCTGGCCCTCCCCCAACACTCATGCCCAAGTGCAAAAGCTCTTGGACACAGGTGCTCAGCCTGCACAGGGCATAGACAGACCTTGTCCCCTTGCTGCCAGAGATCCCCCAAGAAATCATCCCCCAGCCTCTGTCCAGGTATCTGGAAGGTGGAGGCAATATCCTAGAGACAAACATGCTCTGTATTTAGTCTTTTTTGTAATCCCTAGCAGAGTGGGTTGGCCTGGGATCCTGAAGAGTCACCTCCCTGGAGATCCAGCCAATACCTCTGAAGAAAAGGACATGGCCCCAGGCAAGGTGTGTCCAGGATGGATGGAGTTTGTGCACAACACCAAGGAGTGGCTGGGNTGACTAAAGGTCTGGGCNGGATGAAGCCTGCGCTCAGGATAGATAACAATAACACAAGGTTCCATTTGTGTATGTCCTAAAAGAGCTCTGTAGGTCCAACACCTAAGTGAATGTATGTACT
>NC_034596.1:15061605-15067178 GCF_900095145.1 Mus pahari
CCACCCACAGTTGGCCTGACCTCCTTTAGGGGCCAAGCTTAGCATCTCCCCCACCCTGCTGGGCTCTGAACACACTCAGGACCCAGAAATGCCTGTGGACCTNAAANAGAGCCCAGAGACTCTGTGAGTGTCTGTGGCCAACGCTGCAGGTGGGTGGTGCCAGCTGAGCAGGTGCCTCCAGGAGCTGCGTCTCTGCCAGCTGCCCTTTTCCCAGCCTCACGGCGGCTGAGCTGCTTTTACTCTTCGCAGAAGCTGGGCAGCTGACCCTGGGCCCCGAGCCAGGGCAGCTGTAGCTCCTGCCTCTCTCGTCTGCTCACCAGATCCTCTGAAGCCACCCCCGAAGCATCCCTGATCTGACAGATCCATCTGGGCTCCTGCTCCAGTGTCTGGGCTTGGTCCCAGTNCTTCTGCTTCCTTAAAGCCATAGCCTGGGCACTCCCCTGTCTCCCAAGATCCAGTGTCAGATCCTGATCCAGATCCTGCTCAAACCCCCACCAAGAGAGACAGGCATTGGTTTCACTGGGCCTGCTGTTTAGGCACTCCAGTATGCTATCACACGGAGGGTCTGATTCTTCCAGAAGGCTGAGCCAATGAACCAAGGCCCTACAAAACNCAGCCTTAGAGTCAACCCCCCTTGCAGGGAACCAGTAGCAGTGTGACTCCAGCAGCAGCCAGGACTCTATCGCCTCTCATGGTCTGTTCCAACACCCCTGCCCCATAGCCTGTTTTGCTCTGAGAACAAACAAGAGAAGCCAGGCTATGCTGGCACAGGGGACAGACCTGTTACAGACTCTGCCCACTAAGCTTCTTCAGTGAATGAGCACTTATCTAATACATGAGAGAGTGGGGAAAGTGCCAGAATAAAAGGGGACAAAGGGTGGATTTCAAACCCCTTTGTCCCTTTATTATAAAAAGCCATCAAAGATGGATGCTCCGCCTCTGCTTACAGTGCTCTGGGCTTTTGTTCACAGCCTCCTTTATGCCCTGCACAATCTACACTGACCACATTCCAAACATAAGCAGGGGCTGGGAAGTAGCCTAGTCAATAGGTGTTGCCTTGCAAGCCTGAGGACCTGGCTTTGAGCCCCCATGTGAAACCCATGTGAAAAATCCTAGATACAGTGGCTGCATGCTTGTGTTTACAGATGGGGAGGCAGAGACGCAGAGCAGTGGACTTTGTTGGTGAGTCAGCCTACATGGCAAGTCCNAGACCAAGGAGACACCCTGTCTCAAAAAACAAGGCGGGTGGCACCTGAGGAATAGCACCTAGGGTTGACCTCTGACCTAACACACACAGACACACACACACACAGACACACACACAGATACACACACAGACACAAACACACACACAGACAGACACACACACAGACACAGAGACAGACAGACAGACACACACACACACACACACACACACACACACAAGCAGAACACAGATATTCAACCAGAGCTTCCTCAGATTGAAGAGCCAATGGGCACGGACTGGAGGATAGACAGACTCTTCACCATACACCAGAGATCCTGGCTTCCCACCATATATCTTCAGTCTGTCCCTCCCACTCAGTCGCCATGGGCAAGTCCCACTTTAACAATCAGCTTCCTCAGATGCCTGCTACCTGGGCTGGACAAGACAACAATATGACAACGAGGCCTGCACCTCAGACCTACAGGGTGTCAGTCATTATGGTGGACACAGATGTGTCTGGTGGGCATCCAGAACTGCCCACAAAGGAGGAGTGAGTTTGCATCTCCACTGATTCAGGTGAGGATGTGTGCTACACTTTTAAGTGACATTCCTGGACTGAAAGGAGAAAAGCTGCTTTAATTCCCAACTAACCACAAAAACAGCTCACTGACTGCCAGAGCAGCGTTCCCAAAGGGAAGTGACACTCCTGCCCCTAGGGCTAGGCCTACGGAAACACCTCCACAAGCATGGGTCCTTTCATGAATTATCTGCCCTTGGGACAAAGTGATTTATGGGTCAGAAGCGGGAGCAGAATCTGGGACCTCCTCTCTCCTCAGCTACATTGCACCCCGCCCCTCAGAGCAGCCCCTCATGGACTACCTGTCCTGGGGATAAAGATGAACAAACTGACAGTCTTTATCAGGTGCTCTGGGACACCAGCACCCCGGAGGCTTCTTCCTGCGAGTGCAGAATAACAGGTGTTCTCTGCTCCCAAAGCCTCCCCTAGCACCGGTCTAGCCCTACATCTGGGATCCTAGCAGAGTCTCATCATAGGGATATCCCAGGGCACCATTTGGGTCAGGGGNATAATGTCTGCACTGCACCCAAACCCTCTAGCCTTTTCAGGAATAGCGAGGTCTGAATCTAGCCCGGGTCCTAGCCTCAAGACTCACTGCCACTTGGGGTGGTCACAGCTTCCTCCCCTTTGGGCTTGGGGGTCTGCAGTGAATGTAGTTGTGTCTAAGCAACCTACCCCTTTCCTAGACTTTGAATGAGGTCTGAAATAGACAGTACAGAAGAGCTGAGGGCTTCGGAGTCCAAGGGGCCCCATGTCATACACAGCGCTGTAAATGACCATGGAAAAGACCAGTCACTTTCATGCCTCTGCCTTTCTCTCTGACGAGGTGGGGACCTGAAAACACCCAGGCTCAGAGCGTACCCCAAGCATTTTTTTCCATTCAGGGCAAAGAAACCAGACTTTAAGGCTGGAATACATCAACCTGTAAACAAACCTCCCTGGGAGCCCTACGGTGGGAGCTTGCAGGGCACACAGCTGGATACCAGGAGGGCAGGACCCTCCGGAATGGAGCCTCTGGGCACAGCTGTGGCTGTGAGCAGACGCTGAGTCTTCAGGCAGCCACATGCAATCTTACCCATGACCATGCTGAGTCCAGGGAGCTCTTGTCTCGTGATGCCTCCCACTTGGAGCTGCAGACACGATCCTGCTCTGCCATGGCTGGACCTGCACCGTCCAGCCACCTCCTCATTCAGTGTCTGGAGAGAAATGACCCTGGGGACACCAGCTCAGAAGCTGGAGGCCGGGCCTAGTGACACCGGAGTAGGCAAAGCTGCTTCCCTTTGCTGAGCCTGGGCCAAGTCACAAGGCCCAAGCAAAGAGCAGGGTGTTGAATTGCAAATCCTTTCCCACCTGGGNACTGGCTGACAAACACCACAAGGAAGATGCAAAGATACCAGAAAATGCCAGTTTCTGTCCAGTTTGTGAGGGCTACAAGGGAAGGGGCATGAGGCCAGCTGACTCAGCAGGACACTTCAAATCCATTATGTTCACTCCTGCCTTTCAGGTCCATCTGTCTCAGGAGTAAGACCCAGAGACGGAGGANCTCCCAAAGCTGAGAAGTCCTGAGACAGAATGTGGATTCAAACCCACAGAGGATCCACAGAGGGAGTCTGCTCAGAGCAAGTGTTGGCAGAGAGACTATCACTCAAGCCCCTTTCCTGGTTGAGTGCAGAGAATGATGCCTTAAAGTGACAAAANTCTACCCCCCAGGAGATGGCTCGGTGTGCAAAATTGCTTGCTGTGTGTCTTAGATGGGGTTTCTATTGCTGTGATAAAATACCNTGACCAAAAGCAAATCAAGGAGGAAAAAGANCCTGGAGACATGAGCTGATACAGTGCCCATGGAGGATACAGGCTTACTTAGCCTGCTTTTTTATAGAACCCAGAACCACCAGCCCAGGGATGGCACCACCCACCATGGGCTGTCNGCCCCACATCAGACACTAATTAAGTAAGTGNCCTACAAGCTTGCCTACAACTTGATCTCCTGGAGACATTTTCTTAATTGAGGTTCCCTCCTCTCAGCCGACGTTAGCTTGTGTCAAGTCGACATAAACTATCCAGCACATGTGCAAATAAGAGGACCTGAGTTCAAATCCCTAGAGCCTACATAAAGTTGGTACCATGAGGGGCATCTGGTGTACCTACAAGATATAGGAGGTGGGGACAGGAGACTCCCCAGAATCTTGTTGGCATCTAGACTGATGCCCACAGGCAAAAGAAGAGACCCAAGTGGTTGATTGTTCTCTAACTTCCGTGCTGTGGCATACATGTACCATTATTCACACACACACACACACACACACACACACACACACACACACACCATACACACAAAAGATCACACAACAACAACAACAACAACAAAACTCCATGTTATCCATAGATTTCTCCAAATCTGAGAGAGCTTGCTCTCTGTTATGTGCTGTCACAGGCCTGTTGGAGTCAAGAGAGCAGGGTTCAGTGGCAGGACTGCATTTCCCATGTGGATATGTGGCACACTGAGTTCTGTCCCCTTTCCCTGCACCCTTCATTACCACTCTGCTTCTTAGCTCCATGCATCTTTCATAACTCTGGTTTTACAATGGTTTTTGTACACCTTGGGAACTCTACTGAGCATGGAGCCTGCATGACCGTGTGTGCTTCGCCAGCACACCTCTAATGTTACACAAAGAAAATAGGAGCTTCAAGAGCTGGCCTTGGGTCAAGAAGTGGGAGATTACAAAGCAGGCCAGGTGACTTAAGGAACAGCCTTAAGCGGATTCTTGTATTCCCGCAAGTCCTGGATTTTGTTGGGCTCAGGTGGCCTGCAGTTGCAAGGAGGGAGGCTGATTCTGGGCAAAGCTGAGGTCAAAGGCACGTGAGTGGGAGTGCGCCTGCATACGGGGCCTAGGAAAGGGCTTCAGNATACTGTCCCTGAGCACACTGGTGGACTACGGAAGCCGGAGATGAGCAAGCCTGCAACCAGAACTAGATCACAAGCTCTACTGCTGAAGACACTACACACTGTGGTCTAAGGACATAGGGAAATCAAGCTGGAGTTAAGCTGGGAGTTTCCTCACTGCTGCATACATAGCCCTCGTAGTGAAGACAGGATTATGTAGGATGCTGGGAGGAAAATGTCATCAATATACTGTACTTAGCTGTGGACTCTGTGTGTAGCACTATGTTGGCCATTCATGTATAGTGGCACGACTGTTATGGAGGTAACCAACTGCTCTCTGTTAGAATATAAAGACTACTCCACAGGAAGAAATTCACATCTGGTCTTATAAGCCTAGTCAAAAGTCAGTGACTGGGGAGGTCATAGGCCCCAGGAGGAAAAGCTATTGCTACTGACTTGTTAAATAGACACNATGTTTCTGTCAAATGGCTTTCTAAATAATTACATTTTTATACTCAGCTCTGGACAGAGATACTTCCTTGCAGTGGACAGTGGTAAATGCAGCCTCATAACTGGTCAGAAAGATGAGGATGGGCGACTGCTAAATGCCCAGCCTTAAGTAGACATCTATATCAACCTTTCTAAGACCCGTGAAACATCTCAGATGAAGAGAAAGAAAGAATATAAGAGTGAGAGGAAGTGGGGGCCCAGTGTAGAATTTGACTTTTAGGTATGACATGGCCACTGCACTCTTACACCCAGACAGGAAGAGTCAGCGAAGGACAGTGGGTGGCAGAAGCCTCAGCCTGCCTCATCTTCCTGTGTGTACCCCCTTCCTCATGTTCCTGCAGCCCCAGAGGCTAGGACATTCCCTGACATCTTTAGCTCTGCCCCTTGGTTATGACAGCCTAGGATTCTTACAGCAC
>NC_034596.1:15068760-15070593 GCF_900095145.1 Mus pahari
GTGCATGTACAGTAGCATACAGTGTACAGGTAACCAAGAAACTGAGGCAGGAGAATCACAAGTTCAAAGCTCGCCTGAGTTATGCTGAGCTCAAAGCCAGTCCTGGCAACTTAATGAAACCCTGCAAAAAATTCCTTCACAGGATCATGGGGAGACTTGAGGCCATGCTCAGAAAGGTCTCAATATAGTCCTGGTATATTGTGATTCCTGGAAAACTGACAATTCCTGATCTTTATTGCAGCCTTGAGATTAATATCAGGGGTACCATTGTGAAAGTGCAGAAACAAAGTGTGTGTGTGTGTGTGTGTGTGTGTGTGTGTGTGTGTGTGTGTGTGTGCTTGTTCATGTATGGGATATACAACATTTATGCATGTGTGTGCACATGTATGGGGTACACATGTATGCATGTGTGTGCACATGTATGGGGTGCATATGTATGCATGTGTGTGCATATGAGGCACACATGTATGCATGTGTGTGCACATGTATGGGGTGCACATATATGCATGTATATGTATGTGTGTGTGTACATTCCCTTACATGTATAGGGTATACATGTACGCATGTGTGTGAGCCAGAGGAAAACTTTTAGTGTCACAGTGTCATTCCTCAGACACCATCCACTATTTTTTTTGAAAACGAGGTCTCTCTCTACTGAAGCTCACCAACCAGGCTAGGCCAGCCAGCAGAAGCCTTGGGAATCCTCCCACCTCCATCTTCATACCCCTGGACTTTCAAGCGTATGCCACCACATTTGGCATTCTCACTTGGGTTTTGAAGATGGAATTTGAGTTCTCATATTTGGCAGAGCTCCTCTTATGTGGCACTTAGACTGTGCAATGGAAGACTGTTATCTGCGAGTCCATGCCTTGCCACCCTCACCACCACTGGGACACCTCAGGCCTGTGACCTCCACCCTAAAAGCTTGGTTTTATTTTGAACATCACCAGTTGCAGGAGTCTCTAACTTTTTAGAATAGCACACTGAAGTTCTCCACCACTCCCTCAATGATTAGATTAGACCAGGACGTGGATAGATGTCCCTTGTAGCTCCCAGCTGTCAAGAACACACAGGATGCCACCCTTGCTCTGGCAGCCATATCTGGGAGCCACATGCAAGCGCTCAGAGCATTTTCTGCCATGATCTCACCCTTCTCATGCTTGCCCCCTGCCAAGGCCAAGGCTTCTCCGACATCCCAGAATAATTTCTTCTTCTTCTGACCTTTGAGGGGAAAGGTTAATGTTTGGGGTCATTGCTGGGGTCGTTCTGAGAGCCACATGCTCTTTTACACGTAACTCCCCACAAACTTTCTTGGGGTTAGACAGGGATTTCCAGGTGAAGAGTCAGGCAGTTCACAGGCCACAATGGGGGCAACTTCAACAGAGTCCTCTCATCCAGTCCCCTTATTACATGCTCTGAATGTGCCGGGGAGAGTCTGTTATTTACGTCTCAAATCATAACCAGCACAGCAGCCTCTCGGGATGAGGTGCAGACTCAATTCACTTTCGCGTTGTAAACCAGCCAACTGACACGCAGTCACTCTGTTCAAGGTATATTTGAGCAAATAGTGATGCATGACTCAGCCAGTGCCCAACATCATAATGGGTCCCACAGGGGACTGGAGGGAATGGCTTTCATAAGGTAAATCCAGAAATATTTCATGGGTTATATTTACATAGCCACAGTGTCTGCTCTGGGTTGGTAGAAGAGTCCCTGTAGGAGAAGTATGGTTAGTTGGCAGCTTTGGGAAGTTAAGCCAATGTTTTGTTTAATAAAGGCATTTGCAGCAAATATAGCCCTTCAAGATGTGCTTCTGTCTGAGCTGACAAGCTC
>NC_034596.1:15071573-15110883 GCF_900095145.1 Mus pahari
CCTTCTAATAGTGCCGCTCCCTGGGCCAAGCACATACAAACCATCACAGAGAGGCAGACAGGTTAATGAGAGCAATTAGGTTGGCAAAGTTGCTGGAGCCTGGCAAAGCCTTCTCTGAGCCATCTCTTTCTCAGACTGCTCAAAGGAATGACAACAAACGGACAAGGGTGAGGATGTTGCAAAGCTCAAATTCTGTCTGCCTGTCTGTCTGTCTGCCTGTACTGTAGCTTGAGCATCTGCCTGCCGATTAACTCATTTGATCCCTAGAGAAATTCTGCAGCATGTGTAATATTTTAAAGTTGAAAAATAATGGGGTGGGGACAGAGGGCTTTTAAAACCTTACCCACGGGTCACATGGCCTATCAGCGATGCTATTCAGGTGAACTCCAAAGGATGTCCTACCCCACCTTTTCCCACCAACACGTGCTTTTCTGGATGAGCCTAATGGTAGAGAGATTGACGACTGATTTTGGAACTCCCTCCAGGGGCGTGTCTTCCCAGTTTTGGAGGTTCCCAGAAAGGAGGTGGTGCTGGCTCCCCGGGCAGCTAGCCCAGGCTCTGGGCAGTGAGAGGGAGGGAGCTCAGGCCACCACGAGACAGAGATGGAGACCAGCAGCCCGTGGCCCCCGAGGCCCAGCCCCAGCGCAGGGCTGAGCCTGGAGGCGCGGCTGGGCGTGGACACTCGCATCTGGGCCAAGGTGCTGTTCACCGCGCTCTACTCGCTCATCTTCGCGCTTGGCACGGCGGGCAATGCGCTGTCCGTGCACGTGGTGCTGAAGGCGCCGACGGGTCGCCCCGGGCGCCTGCGCTACCACGTGCTCAGCCTGGCACTGTCAGCCTTGCTGCTACTGCTGGTTAGCGTGCCCATGGAGCTCTACAACTTCGTGTGGTCCCACTACCCTTGGGTCTTCGGAGATCTCGGCTGTCGTGGCTATTACTTCGTGCGCGAGCTGTGCGCCTACGCCACTGTGCTGAGCGTGGCCAGCCTGAGCGCAGAGCGCTGCCTGGCCGTGTGCCAGCCGCTGCGCGCCCGCCGCCTGCTCACCCCGCGCCGCACCCGCCTCCTGCTGTCACTGGTCTGGGTCGCCTCTCTGGGCCTTGCCCTGCCCATGGCGGTTATCATAGGACAGAAGCACGAAATGGAGAGAACGGGGAGCCTGAGCCTGCCTCGCGTGTGTGCACAGTGCTGGTGAGCCGCGCCACGCTCCAGGTCTTCATCCAGGTAAAGGAGTGGGGAGTGGGGCACAGTAGAAGGGGAAACCTATGTCCTACAGTTAGCCTTTAACACACACACACACACACACACACACACTGGGGTAGTGAAAGAAACTAAAGCAACTCCTCCAGGGTCCTTCCCAGAAGTTCAAAGGACCAAGGCAGAGTGCAATCAGCATCCCTTCACTACCCGTGAGCAAACAGAGGATCTGGAAGGGTAATCATGTGAAAGTGCAGAAAGGCACGCTGGCTGGTGCATCACAACATGTGTGGGGTTAGGGGCTGCATAGATGACNGGACCATCATATCTTCTGCACTGAATTCCTGGCCAGGTGTGGACTGGAGTCTTGCAGCCATTGCTGAGATTTTCAAGTCTGTGTGTGCCAGAACAATGGATTAGACTAGGGGCACACATGTGGTGTTAGAACAGAAGGGTTTGTCAGGAAGAAAGACACTTGCACAACGGAAGTGGACCAAGAGCAGAAGAGGAGGGAGCTGTTAGTAGCTCAAGGGCACTGGCCAGGAGAGTAGAGTGGGGGGTGACCTTTTATGTGTCATTTACACAGCACCTGCCTTCTCCCACATTTATAGCCCATGGGTTTTTTTTTCCTATTGCTTTGTCTCTTATGTGTAGCTGTTGGTGAGGGTCCCCAGCCTTTCTCTGCCATTGGTTTCTCTCATATTAATCTTGATACCTCTTTCTTTCCACCCTATCCTCTTGCCACAGCACAAGGTTGCAGTGCCTGGCATGAAGCTCCCTCTTTTTCTCTGCACCATCCTGTGTGCATCAGCTGGGTAGGGTGGGCAGGAAGGGAGGAGTCTAGGACCTGTTCATCTGTCTTTCACTTACCACCTTCCTTTTCACCCCAGAGGAATCACGAGAAACCATGGAAAGAGCCAACTGTGCCCATGTTTAANNACGTTCTGCGGGGCTGCCTTATCCCTATCTGGTTCAAGTTCTCCTTGAATGGGGACTAGGGGACCAAATGCCTAACAATGGTTTGCTGGTAATTGATTTGCTTTAAAAGGAGTTTGGCATTTGAAACATCATGTCTATCTCTAGAAAGAGAGTTCGGCCATTATCTGGGAGGAAGGGAGGGGGGAAGTCGAAGGAAACTGAAGGGTTCTAGTCGGGACTCTGTTGGAAGAAACTTCAAGTTAGAGAAGGATTCAGGACAGGGATGGTGAGGAGAACAGGGACCCTGAGTCAGAATTATCAGTTTGCTGGCTCCCAGGAGGCCCTATTTCTGTTCTCTGTCCCTGCTGGGGAAGAAAGGAATGCTTGCCTATTGGTGAGTGTTGTTCACATGCCTAGATTTGCATGGATGTCAAAAAGAAGGCATAGATGTCATGAAAATAATTAAATGTGACCTCATCAAGGTGTTAGGGATACAGCACAGCAGGTCCTCAGTCCGTGTCCTCTTCTCTTCTTCCCCACTTATGCTCCAGGGACCCGATCTCTAGTTTTCCTTCCCACTGAAGCACCTAATCTGGGCCACCTGAGGGCATTATCCCATGGCCCCATGCAGCTTCTTCCCCTTCCCCTCTCTGTATCCTGTCCTCGGTAGTCTTTCCATAAGCATATGAATAAGACATACAACCTGCAGGAGCTGCCCATGTGGCCTCTAGAACAATCACTAAAGGAATGAGTAGAGAGAAAGTACCCTTGCTGGGCAGACTGAGAGGCATTTCCCAGAGCTAACACTTATTGCAACCTCCTGGCCTGATTCCCAACATCTGAGGATGTGATAATGGACTGTGATTTAAAAAAAAAAAGATTCATTTAATTTTTAATCACGTGTATATGTCTGGGTATGTCCACATGAGTGCAGGTGCCTGCAGAAGCCGAAAGAGAACATCAGATTCCCGAGGGCTGGAATTACAGGCTGTTGTGAGCTCCCAGCATGGATGTTGGGGACAGAACTCTGGTGTTTTCCAAGAGCAGTAAGTGCTCTTAACCACTGGACCATCTCTCCAGCCCATAGACGGTTGTTTTTAAATGAAGGTATCTAGCAAGTGGGAGCCATTTGAAGACACTGTTTGAATATAAAGGTTGAAAAGCAGGCTGGGGCATTCAGGGTCCTGTTTCCAGAGCTGAGAAGAAAGTGGGCTGAGGAGTCTGAGCATCCAGTGATGTGTCTGTCTCCTTGGAAAGAATTTGATCCCTGTCCATAGGGAAGTATGGCTTCTCTGTGACCTTGGGCTTGCAATGTAGCATTGCAGTTCTGAGCCTTTCCTTAGCTTTACCTTCTAGGCCTTTGATTCCCTACTTCTGCTGATGCAGATTCTTTTTTTTTTTTTTTTAACAATTTTTTAATTAGATATTTTCATCATTTGCATTTCAAATGCTATCCTGAAAGTCCCCTATACCCTCTCCCTGCCCTGCTCCCCAACCCACTCACTCCTGCTTTCTGGCCCTGGCATTCCCCTGTACTGGGGCATATAATCTTTGCAAGCCCAAGGGTCTCTCCTCCCAATGATGGCTGACTAGGCCATCTTCTGCTACATATGCAGCTAGAGATACAAGCTCAGGGGGTACTGGTTAGTTCATATTGTTGTTCCTCCTATAGGGTTGCAGCCCCCTTCAGCTCCTTGGGTACTTTCTCTAGCTCCTCCATTGGGCTGATGCAGATTCTTAGTGCAGAGCAAACCTGACATCCAGAGCCACAGGCCTTTGGTGGCTGCCCCCATAACACTGGGAATTACCTTCACAGGTGAACGTGCTGGTCTCCTTCGTTCTCCCCTTGGCACTCACTGCTTTCCTGAATGGGATCACTGTCAACCACCTGATGGCCCTCTACTCCCAGGTACCATCAGCTTCTGCCCAAGTCAACTCCATCCCCAGCCGCCTGGAGCTCCTGAGTGAGGAAGGCCTCCTGGGTTTCATCACATGGAGAAAGACCCTCTCCCTGGGGGTCCAAGCCAGCCTGGTGAGACACAAGGATGCCAGCCAGATCCGCAGCCTCCAGCACAGCGCCCAGGTTCTCAGTTAAGTCCTCTACCACAATACCCTGAGGGAGAGGAGCCCAGGTACCAGGGACTGCGTCCATCAGTGACCTTGGCAAGCTACTGCCCCTCTCTAGGCCTTCTTCTTCCTGAGCCTCAAAATCACAATGGGATAGTTAAAAGAATGAACTAGGATTTCATGCTTGACGTTACAGGTCCACACAGGGAGTGGCATACCCACACAGGAGGGTCTTGGCTCTGCTTCAGAAAGTTGGGCTGTGTGGGAAAGCCAAGAGTAGTTCAGGGAAGGACTGCGGTCTGACTATTGCGGACTCTCAGACTGGCTGGGTCCCCAAATCCCATTTCTCTCTAGCTGCTCACAGCATTCGTCTGTTTGCTTGCTTGTCTTTGTAAGGATCCAGAACAATCTGGCCTTGTAAGAAACACTTTTTAAAGGGACAGGAAAACAGGTCTCTCCAAGTGCCCATCTGTCCCAGTTGAAATCTGGGCACTAGCTGAAGTCTGGGAGGATCTGATGAGGCAGATCTGTGTTCTCTGCAACATCCCCATCTTGTGGGAAAAGATGTAAGTGCTGAGTGCACTGGATGTGATGAGTCACACAGAATCAGCCCAGGAAGGTGTCAGGCTTCACTCTAGTCGCTGGGCAGAACCAATGTCTGGAAGATCTGTTGCCTTCATAGCTCTTTAGCATATGAACTAAATCATACTCCTAAACTTCAAGGTATATGACAGTGATCCAGGACATTGTAAGAGTCAGAGTGCAGGGCCCAGCCATGAGATTCCAATTCAAGAGGTCTTGAGTGGGTTGATGAATTTGCATTTCTACCAGAATACCAGTTAATGCTACTGCTGCAGGGGTCACACTGGGTAATATGTGGGTGGTTGTTCATGTAGGAGAGAGAAGGCTGCCAGAGTCCAGAGGGAAGGAGACAGAAGCTTCATAAGGTAGTAGCCATGAGGAAAAGGAAGAAACAGAGTGGAAAGTCACTGAGGAAGAACCCATTAAAAGGCAAGATGTGGAAGGATAGAAAGCTAAGAAGATTCTAGCTTGAGGTCTGATGAGGGTACTACCATCCATGCAGAAGGAAAAAGAAGAGTTCAGGCAGAGCCTTTGCAATGCACAAAAGGCATTTATAAGATGCTGCACAAGCAGTCAGCCAGGTGGGAATATCTAGTCCTAAGTTGAGATGCATTCCAGTGGCCAATGGAAGACTCTGGAAGCCTGTCGTGTCCAAGGACATGGAAGGTTCGTATCCAGTAACTTTAAAATTCTCTTCCCATCCTTTGGCTCCAGGAAGATGCCACCGGAATTGCTATTGTCACCTTGGGGATGCTTTTCCCTCAACAATGATGTAACTTAGAACATGTTTGCTTTCTGTCTGCTATTCTCTCTCTCTCTCTCTCTCTCTCTCTCTCTCTCTCTCTCTCTCTCTCTCTCTCTCCCACTGTCCTTCAGGAGCCATCGTGGCTGTGTATGTCATCTGCTGGCTGCCGTACCATGCCCGCAGGCTCATGTACTGCTACATCCCCGATGATGGATGGACTGAGTAAGTGTGCCGTGGCTCTCTGGCCACTGAGAAGAGACTGTTGGGTTGGGCTGGAGCCAGACAATGGAGCCTCAGCTGCTGAGTTTTCTGAATCTTTGGCCTGTAGTCTATCTGGTCCTGCTCAGGCTGTATATTCAAAATCTTCCAGCTGGAGATGGGAGACAAGGGATTGTGGGCTTTCTTGTTTGTTTTGAGGCAAAGTCTTGCTATAGTGCCTCACATGGCCTACTACTTTCTCTGTGGCCAAGCATGGCAATCCTCCTGCCTCAGTCTTCCAAGAACTGGGATAACAGCATGTGCCATGCCTGGTAGGATCAGGGCATTCTCTAAATATCTTCCTGACATGGTAAGGCCATGGTTATGACAAGCCTCATAGAGAGAAGTCAGGGCTATGAGCATCTTGACACCAGAACAGACCAAAGTCTGCAGCCCAGGCAGGGTGGCGACAGCCATGTTATTATAGACTCAACATAGTTCCATGAACTGATAAAGGCCACATGGTGATCAATGGACCCTCTTTTATTACAGTTAAAGAAGAGAAAATTTATGGGCTGTAAATATAGCTCAATTGACAGAGTTTTTGCCTAATATGAACCAAGCACTGTATTTGATCCACAGCATCACATAAACTGAGTATGGTGGTGCACATCTGTACTCCCAGCATTTGTGAAGTGCATGTAGGAGTACCAGAAGTTCAAGGTTAGCCTCAACCTCATCAGAAATTGAAGTCTAGCCTGAGCTACATGAGAGTCTTTTTGGAAATCATTATGCCTGTGATCACAACTGTAAGCCAAACACCCAACAGAGTAGAGATCCCGAAATGACTTAGCTGTGTCCACAGATACCTCCTCTTTGGGAGCAAGCAGCATAACCCTCACACACATGTGCATGCAGAAGCATATACCAAGCCCTTAACACTGCAAAGAATCTGCCCCACGGAGGATAATGACTAGCGGGAAAAACTCCCCTTCTTAGTGAAGCCATACCTCAACCATACCACAGGACTCCAGCATCTCACTGGCCTAGGCAGGTAGCCTCTGTTATTGGGGCTGTCATCTGCTTTATAGATGATCAGTAATCATAGCCAGGAAGTCACAGAGGCTGGATGGAGCGCATCAGGGAAGGGACCAATAGAAATGTATACTATTTCCATTGTTCCCTGTCAACAGAAAGAACTTCTTTGCTCACCTGGCACTTTGGATGGGGACTTGAGGGCCCTGTGAGAGGTGACAGCCTCTAACTGGACCTCTGGGTTTGCCTTCCAGTGAGCTCTATGACTTCTATCACTATTTCTACATGGTGACCAACACACTCTTCTATGTCAGCTCGGCAGTGACTCCGGTCCTCTACAACGCCGTGTCTTCCTCCTTCAGAAAGTTCTTCCTGGAATCCCTCAGCAGCCTGTGTGGTGAACAGCACTCTGTGGTGCCCTTACCCCAAGAAGCCCCAGAGTCAACCACTAGTACGTACAGTTTCCGGCTTTGGGGATCCCCAAGAAACCCCAGCCTGGGAGAAATACAAGTGTGAAGAGAACGAACAGCGGCTGCTTGGGACACGCCCATCAGATAAGCCATGCCATCACTAACAGTCCAAGCGGACCTACTGACCCAGTGCAGTTGTTGACCAGTGCATACTGCAACGTAACACCTCCTGCCCTCAGCTTCCCACCTGTGCAACCAAGGTGAAGAATAGGACAAATTGCCTAGTGATGAAGGTGCCCAGTGCCAGGCCTGGTAGAGAGTCAGTACTCAATAAATTTTAGCTGGTGCTATTTTTTTTTTCTCTCTGTCTCTGTCTGTCTGTCTGTCTATGTCTCTGTCTCTGTCTCTGTCTCTGTCTCTCTGTGTGTGTGTGTGTGTGTGTGTGTGTGTGTGTGTGTGTGTGTGTGTTTGTTTGCATGTGTGTCTGGTGTGGTCTCAGGTGTATGCAGACACATGGATGCATCCAGGTGCCTGTGTATGTGGAGGCCAAAGGTTAATCATCCACCATGCTTTTGAGACGTAGTCTCTCACTGGTCTTGAGCTCAACAAAAATGCTAGGTTGGCAGGTCAGAGAATCCCAAGGGTCCTGTCACCGTCTCTCTAGCACGGGTATTCTAAGTGCATGCCACCACACCCAGCTTAAACAACAACAACA
Organism: Mus pahari; assembly: GCF_900095145.1. Taxonomy (NCBI): domain Eukaryota; kingdom Metazoa; phylum Chordata; class Mammalia; order Rodentia; family Muridae; genus Mus; species Mus pahari. The sequence goes on from NC_034596.1 coordinate 15,079,439, forward strand.
ACAACACAGGCCCCATGAATAGTGGTAACCAAGCCTGGGTGTTCTTGCTTGATGACAAGGACTTTGCTGGAAGTCATCCCCTCAGGCCTGCTAGAACTCCCGCCTTAGTAGTGCTGTAGGTGCGAGTTCCCTGGACAGTCCTGTGTTGCTCTGTGCTCATAGAGTTCAGGCACAAATGTCCTATAAGTTTTCACAAATGACAACCAAGTGGCACACGGGTGCCGGCTGGGTGGTAGCATTGTAGGAGCTGTAATGAAGCTCTATCTACAGTCCCCTCTAGGTGAGGATGGCTGCCTGCAGGCAAACATATTCTATAGGCTTTGGAATGGTAGCCCCAGCTTCCTGCCAGCCTCTGCCTAGGTGATGTTTATCTGTGGCAGCCAGGAGAGCTGGCAGGAAAATGACTTTGTGGCTGAGGGAAACAGCTACATGCTGTGCCAGCTCCCAAACACACAGGCCCAGCTGCACTTGAGCAGCTTCACCCTGGACAAAAGGAGAATCCAGGCCTTGTGTGTATTGGCCAGGCTTAAGTCCCGTGGACTACCACTCCACACCAGGCCTCCACCGTACACTGTGGCCCTGCTGTCAAACCAAGAGAGAAACTCTGATTCTTCCTGGATGTGGAATATGCTGTAGGAGGCAGATAGGCTTTGGACTATGAGGGGTTGGAAGAGTGGAGGTTCCATCGGATAGCCTGTCTGCTCCCTCAAGTCCATCCAGCTCAGCACCCACTATTACCCTCTATCTACCAGCGATCTTTATCATTACACTAGCTTATATACACATGCACCACATACATGACATATATATATATATATACCCGTCACATGTCTCAAACATGCCCCATCACACAGTTCATGCATTATACATACTACATGATTTACACATTCATCACACAGGCACCATTCAACAATACACACTCATTTCACACATACATGTCCCACACATCCTATGTATCAATACATTATTACACATTACATACATGCACCATACCCAAAACATTAGTCATTACATAAATATACATCACAGATAAATGTCACATGTCCATAAATAACACACACGCACATACACACACATCACATACACACACACACACACACACACACACCACAGAGGGTAGTAACTGCCTGAGAAAAACAACTGGCATGAACAAGGGACGATAGCAAGCACACAAACCAGGAGGCAGGCTGCCCTGACACACAGTCTGGCTCACTGTGCTGAGACTTTATATACTTGGAGGTGATTGGTCTCCAGTCCCAGCGTCCTTGAGATCCAGCCAGAAGCACTGAACATAGTTCCTAGAGCTGTGTCCACTGGCCTAAGTGGCCAGAAGACCCTGGCTCAGGGTGGAAATAAAGAAGTATTGCTTACCAGGAGTGGCTGTGTGTGGCTGCCAAGACCCTGTATCACAAATGACACAGCTGCAAAGAACCCCAAGTGATTCTCATACTTGCAGAGGCTGCAGATCTGAAAGCCAGGTCTCCTGGTCTCCTAGTTAACTTCAGCTGTCAACTTAAAACAGCCCAGAGGCATCTCAGTTGGGGGGCTACCCTGAATCAGATAAGCCTGTCATCATGTCTGTGGGACATAGTTTTGTTAATTGAGTTATCAAGGCTCAGCCCACTGTGGGTGGTACCGTTCCTAGACAGGGGCAGGGGCTGGGCTGTATAAGAAAGGTATCTAAACAGAATCATGGGAGAGAGTCAATAAACAACCTCTTTTCCTTTAGTTCCCACCCTGACTTCGCTCAGTGATGGGCTTCGAACTGGAAGTACAAGCCAAAGAAACCCTTTCTTCTCCAGGTTGCTTTAGCTTAGTATTTTACCACAGTGACAGAAAAGCTAGACCAGCCCGCTCTGCCTGCAGGGTAGGATGCTTCCTTGCTTCTTCAGTTTATGGCAGATGATCCTTGACGTTCTGGGCTGGGAGACACATCAGTCTGGTCCGTACCTCCTTTTCCCATGATCTTGGCATGCTTGTGGCTCCTCACAGGACAGGTCACTTCGGGCTGTCTTTTCACTACTGCAGCAGTCCCAAACCTTCCTAATGCTGTGACTCTTCAATACAGTTCCTTGTGTTGTGGTGACCCCCAACCATAAAATCATTTTTATTGCTACTTCATAACTGTAATTTTGCTACTGTAATGAATCATGATGTAAAGAATCTGTTTTCCGATAGTCTTAGGCAAGCCCTGTGAAAGGGTCACCACTCAAAGGGGTCAGGACCCACAGGTTGAGAAACACTGCTCTAGCCAATTACATGGTAATGGCTCATTTGCAAATGAGGACAAAATCCTGAGGCACTGAGGGGTAGGTGGGACCAGTATGTCATTAGGGGACATAATACCTTTTTTAAAGATCATGAGAAACCCCATCTTGGAGGGCAGGAGTGTGATCACGGAAAGGAGCTTCTACTGAACAGGGACAGGCACAAGCATGACCCCAGGTCTCCGGGGAGAATACAAGAGCTTGCCAACACTGAATGAAGAAAGAGGGAAAGAAATGGGGGCAGCATATTCAGCGACTGACAAATGTAGTCACAGAATTCTTGTTTCTTCTCTGGGCATGGAGGGTTTTTAAAAATCTGCACTGGCCTTTCTGACGGTTTTGTCCATTAAGATGCTAATCTTTTCTGAGCTGGGACATCTGCCCAGGCAAGCAGATTGAAAAAAAGAAATGAGCTCAGTCAAGGCAGCCTGAGTTCATGTCCTCCCTCAGATCATCACTGTCTGTGGAAGCCGAAGCCAGATCTCATGGTTTTGGCACAGATCTCTGAATGGAAAGAGATTTACACACTTCAGTGAAGGCATCACCAGACACTTAGCAGAAGATGCAAAGTCTAGTGGGTTTGCTATAGACTCAAGTCCAACCTGAAGCCCTGCAAGTGGGCTTCCAGTGAAAAACTATGGGACCAATATGTTTATCCAACACAGAGCTAGAGAAGGCAACAGTATCTTCTAAAATGACATAACATCTGCAGAAATTGAGATGGAAAATGTCTGTGATGCTGATAGGAGCTACCACACTTGAAGGTGAGGGTCTGGGTCTACTTTTTTCTCATCGAACATCAGGGTAATTTTCCACAGGTCACTTAGCCTCTTTGCGTGTTAAGATGGCCCCAATAATACCTACTTCAGAGCACTATTGCATTAACAGAATGTCATAATGGGTGTTAGTCACTTAGTGAGTGCCTGGTACATAGCAAAGGCTCAGTAGTACTTGCTACTCCTTGGATTTTGCTTTGTGGATAACAAATGTTTTTGAAGAGTTGGGTATCTGGCCAAAAGGCAGAGGGATGAGCCCAAAGTCCCTGGCTTCCATCATCTCTCTCTCCACCCCAACTTGGTGCCATGAGAACTCCCAGCTTACCTAATGTCATAAATGCTGAGTCTCTGGCATTTCTCATCTTTCCTCGTAACAGTCCTTACGTTGCTGAGAGCACTTGTGTAGTCTCTTCTTAGGAGCCACACATACCAGAAAGGCATTTTGGAGCCCAGATGATGAGGGACAGAGAAGGCATCTCTAAAGTCAGGAGCTAGAGGACACTGTCACCATGCATGCTCATGTCACTCAGCCATGAAAGTCACTCAAGCACATACTTGGAGCTCCAGCCTTTGGAGACCCAGGGTGCGCTGTACTCTGGTGACAATGAGTTCCATGGTTGATGTGGAACATTATACTTGGGTTTTAAGGATGTGCTAGCTGGTTAAATCGGAATCTGAGGCCTCCAGGACTATGGGTAACTGACTTAGGATAATTAGGGGTCTCAACAAGCTGACTATCCTAGCAAGGATTCTTAGGGATCATGGAGTGCTCCCTACATGAAGAAATTTGGTATTTAATAGTTGGTTGTATTGGAGTTGTCAGAGACACTTGAGTGTGGCTTTTGTGCAAAATGACATGTGGCTAAGAGTCTATGGCTGCCTCTCATATCAGAATATCCATAGAGTAGGAAGAACTCAAGACATCCGGGAAAAAAAATGGTGTGGAGACTAAAAATCTTAGAATCTCACTAATTATATAGCTACTAAAAATTTTAACTAATATTTGACACATGCTCTTACCAAAATAGCAAGCTAAGCATTCCCACCCAGAACAAGAGGAAAGACTCCATTGATAGACTGCCAAGAATGCATGAAGCCTTGGGTTTGATCCCCAGCACCACATAAATCAGACATAATGGCACATGCCTGTAATCTCAACCCGCAGAAGCAGAAGCAAGAGGGTTACTGTAAGTTCATGGCCAACTACTGAAGAAGTCAGCTCAGGAACTTTAGAAAATTCCACTGGACCCCTCCTCTCCTGGAAGAGAAAGGCCATAAAGAACATAACCACTCCTCCCCTCCAGAAGGGAGGGGCTGATTGCATTCCTCGGACCACAGGGAGGAGGGACCAACCACTGGCCACCTGCGGGTAGGGGAGGCCCAGAGCTCTTAGACACATTCCTCGACCATTGGACACCTACCTCATTCCCTAAAGACCAATCAGTTTAAAAGTCACACTGTTCTGCCAGTCACATTGTGCCTAATGGCTGCTGCTTTGAGAACTGTATAAAGGCTCACTGGACAGGCTGCATGGGGTCATTCTTTCTCTCTCCATGTGCAGGGCAACCCCAACGTGTTGGAACAATACATTCCTCTTGCTTTTTGCATTGATTCCCAGCTCTGTGTTCACTCAGGGAGCCCTGGTAAGCTAAGGCTCGCTAGAGTCTTACACTGCAGCTACAGAGTTAAGTTGGGAGCTACTTGGTTTTTTTGGTGTTAAAAGTGCAGATGGAAGCTTTCCATGTGGAATCTCTGTCCCTAGTCTCTGCCGCCACCCCATTTCTTCCCTTTCCATTGTTAGTTCAGAGAGAAGCTGGTAGGAGTATTGATCCAAGAAAGCAGATTTGGATCCTGTTGAGAAATGAGACCAGGAGCCGTGTGTACGCACCAGCCCTGCCTCCTAGAACAGGCAAAGCCAAAGAGCAAAGCCAGAGACAAGCTTTGCCAATCAGAGAAACTGAACTCATAAGATTCTTCTTTAATTTATGAATACAGAACGTGACCCCAACACAGGACCTGAGGAGGGGTATGCAGGGCTGCTGGGGCACACTCCTGATGGGGACTATGATCAGAGTTGATGGTGACATGGCTTTCATACTTCCAAAGAAACGTGGCTCCTCAACAGCAAAAAAGCTATGAAGGAAGGAAGCCGCTGGGACCAGAAGAAGATGCTGGAAGCAAGATCAGGATAGAGGAACGCACAGCAGGGACATGGAGTTACAGTTGCATGGTCCACTTGGGAGTTTTTCTGGAAGAGGAAAGAGAAACAGAGAAAAGGCAAGGGCTGGGAGCCGTGGAGGAACCATCCCAGAGCTAACAAGTTACCACAGGATTCCTGAGACAGAAGATCAGGAACCTCATAGGAAGTTTTTAAATGGCCGATATTATTGGCACACATGAATAGAATTCAGTGTGATTTTTCTTTTATGTGTGCACGAGTGCTTGTGGGTTGGTGAGCTGTGCACAGACAGACTGGTCCCCGGTTAAGCACAGGCCTTGAACCCAGGTGACCTGGTAAGTGGTGACTTCTGCTTGCATGGTATGGCAGGTGTTTGGCCATGCCTCCTGGGCCCCTAGCTCCTGTCATAGCTACAGCCTCCCACAGCTTCCTCCCCTGCTGCCCTGTGCAGACATGTGTGTGGTCATCAGTCATGTAGGCAATATCCCAAGCTCCTGGTATTCTGTCTGGACTCCACCCCCAGTTACCTGGCAACAGCCAGGTATGCTCCTCCCCACAGTTACCTGACAACAGCTAGGTAGGCCCAGCCTACCTCACTTACCCTCTTGCTTCTACTTTCTTACTCTTGCCTCTAGCCCTCTTGCTCCCTCTCCCTTTCCCCCCTCTCTCCATGTGGCCATGCCCAGTCTCTACTTCCCTACTCTCTCCCTCTCTCTGCCTTTCTACAGTAAATGCCCTAAAACCTTGGACTGTCTCTTTTCATTGGAACCCAATGTGCTGGAGCAATGGAGCAGGTCTTCCCCTAATGAGCCTCACGTCTAATCTCCCAAGGGAGCCTCTTAGCATTCCCAGACGGTCTCCACCAACCCAAGCCACCCACCGGTCTCCACCAACCCAAGCCACCCACCGGAGCTGGCCCGAGGACTCTCATTCCCTCAGAAACCAGCCAGAACTTTCCTCCCTGCCCTTTTCTTTTTGGCCCCCAGGCCAGAGTCCACCCCCCAGGTCCCCATTCTGTTCTCAGCTCTGCAGCAACATCCAGCGGAGTCTGAGGTGTCCAAATACTGAGAACCTGACTTCCTTGGCCTCCGCATGGCCCAGGAACCCCCAGAACTGGCTCTTTTGCAGCCCCCAGTGGCGTCTGTGGTGCCCGAGAGTCTGAGTCCAGCTCCAGAAGATCCTCAGGGACCACAGACTGTGCCTTCCCCACCTCCAGAGCAGGGTCCTGTGGCTTCTCACAGCCAGACACCTGCGCAACTGTGAGATGCGCAGTCAAACTTTCCTTGTCTGTCTTGCCCAGCGGCCTGAGCTCTGAGCAGGTATAGGACCCCAGTTTTAACCCACAAGTGCTGACTGTTAAGAATGCACAGTATGGGCTGGTGAGATGGCTCAGTGGGTAAGAGCACCCGACTGCTCTTCCAAAGGTCCAGAGTTCAAATCCCAGCAACCACATGGTGGCTCACAACCATCCGTAACAAGGTCTGATGCCCTCTTCTGGAGTGTCTGAAGACAGCTACAGTGTACTTACATATAATAAATAAATAAAACTTAAAAAAAGAATGCACAGTATGTGGGTGCAGTGCTCAAGGATGCTTGAACAAGGCATCAGATCTGAAACAGGAGATATAAACAGTTATGAACAGCCACATGGCACTGAACCTAGGTCCTCTAGAAGAGCAGCATGGGCTCATAACCACAGAGGTATCTCTCTAGCCTCCATTGTGATATTTCAATGCATTCCCATAACATATTTGGGACACACACACCCCTTTATTGTTTTTGGACTTCAGGCTTCTCCATTCTAGATCTTTGTAACAGCATTTTATGTGACTGTTGATGACAGCCATCCCCCGTGCTTGAGAACATCACAAATCTCCTGTGTGCTGGAGCCCCACTGTCGACAGCTCTCTACTCCATCTTCTACACGCTCGCCTTTTCCAGCCTCCGGAGACCAGTGTTCTTCATTCTGGATGACTTTCTTCAGCTTCCAAGTACAACAGAACACAGTGCTGCTTGTGTGCCTGGTTCAATGAGAAAGTCTGTTGGTTTTGCATCACTTGGGGGATAGATATGGGCTTGTGCAGGCTGGGCAAGTGCTTAACCAAATAATCTACATTCTCAGCCTTTATTGGAAAGTTTTGATAGGAAAACTGATTGGATAAAATCTGTGAAACACATGCCATTATCAAATATGTGTGTGTGTATGTGTATGTGTGTGTATGAAATTTCCTTTTTAAAAAGATTACAGAATTATACACAAATCTATAATCATCATCATCATCATTGGTTTTTCAAGATACGAATTCTCTATGTAGCTCTGGCTATCCTGGAACTCACTCTGTAGACCAGGCTAGACTTGAACCTGCCTCTACCTCCCCGGTGCTGGGATTAAAGGCATGTGTCACCACTACCTGGAAATTCTTTTATTTACTTTTTTTTTTTTTTTTAAAGAAAATCAAACCACGGGAAAGAGCAGAGGAAAATGTAGACACCCCCCCCACTTCAGTGTGCATGCAAACTCCCTGAATTTTCCCCCTCTGAAGCCATTGTCCACAGCTTGGTGTTTGTATCTCTAAGCACATGCAAAACTGGATGTGCTTCCACAGTAAACCAAATGCTGTAAATCAATTATTTCTACATATTCTGGCTCACCAGGGAGGGCCTATAGTGGCATGTGAGCCTCTGTGTCCCCAACAGAGACAAGACCAGAAGGGAACAGAGACCAAGAGAGTTGTTCTTATCAGAGGGACTAGACCAGATTTACTCCATGTGAAACTGAGGAGCTGAAGGTCGATGTGGATATGAAACAGGGGCGGAGATCAACCCAGATCCAGCTGCCCTGGTGAAGGTGCAAGGAAATCCCAGGGTGATGTTTAACTGTTTGTGATCAGAAATGGTGAGAGAACACAAATTTACTGTAAGAAGAGCAGGCATGTCTCTGCCAGGGAATCAGGCTCAGGGAGCCTCTGAAGACAGATTTTAAAGATGACAAATATATTCTCAAGTGAGAATTGTGGGGAGCAATGAAGACAGCCAGTTCCTTAAGACTGGGACAGCCATGGGGCTGGATGGATAGCTCAAGACAGAGCACTTGCATAGCATGTGTGAACCTGGGCTAGATGTCGGGCACTATAAGATTCCAAGAACCTAACAATGTGATGACTACAGCAACAGGTCTAGAAATGTCTGTCTTAGTCAGGGTTTCTATTCCTGCACAAACATCATGACCAAGAAGCAGTTGGGGAGGAAAGGGTTTATTCAGCTCACACTTCCACATTGCTATTCATCACTGAAGGAAGTCAGGACTGGAACTCAAGCAGGTCAGGAAGCAAGAGCTGATGCAGAGGCCATGGAGGGATATTCTTTACTGGCTTGCCTCCCCTGGCTTGCTCAGCCTGCTCTCTTATAAAACCCAAGACTACCAGCCCAGAGATGGCATGACCCACAAGGGGACTGCCCCTCTTGATCACTAATTGAGAAAATATCTTACAGCTGGATCTCGTGGAGACATTTCCCCAACTGAAGCTCCTTTCTCTGTGATAACTCCAGCTTGTGACAAGTTGACACAAAATTAACCAGTACATTGTCTAAGAGGAGAAGCCCTGCTATGCCAATGAGAATTCTTCAAACACTGTAGAAATACAGGAAGTGGCTGGGTTCTGAGGAAGCACCCCAACTGGTGATTGGAAGATGGGCCAACACTAAGGAAAGCAGGATGAAGTCACCAGAAAGAGCCAGACAGATGTGGACAGATCAAGTCCTGTCTGGGGTACAAAACTGAGCTACGCAGCACCTGCCTCCTTGTGTGGCTTATTCCATGCAGAGAGAGAAGTTAGCATTTGCACTTAGAACAGGGTGGAGAAAGTGTTATATAAATAGTAAGTAGTGTGTTTCCTTAAATATGTGAAAATGTACACATTTTATTTGCCTGGCACATAAAATTGGCAGGCCTCAAACATTGAGGGAGGGGGGTCATCTCTCTTGCCTCAAGGAGTCCAAGCCGACCAAATAAACAGGCATACATTGGCAAAAACAAATGTCTGGGCAGAAAACTCAAGAAATTTAAAAAAAAAAAAAAAAAGTACTCCAATCTGGATTTGCCCGGGCAATTCCTGTCCTAGGGCTACAGATACAGAGGAAGAGAGGAGGTGTCTTAAAAAGGTTAAAACCAGCAACCAGTTCTGAGCCATTTGGGAGAACGGAGGCAGGAGAAAGGCGTGATGAAGAAGAGGATCATCAAAGGCTGGGGGCACTTGAGAATGAGGAAAGGGGGTGCTGGGAGCTATGACCTTCACCAGGGTTGGGAAGGTGATTGCATCAAAACAAACATGAAGATGGGCAGCTCCTGCAGGAGGCAGTCTCCATGGTTCCACACAGTTGCCCAGCTAAGGAGCTGCAGTTATAAAGCAACTGTGTGGGGTGTTAGAGTCTGAGACAGCCTGCCAGCCACAGCAGGTGGGCCCATGATAAAAATGGATAGGGACGACATATTGCTAAGTGTGACGGTTAATACTGTCAACGTGGTAGGATTGAGAATCACAGAGGTTAATATTGTCAAGCTCTAGGCATGTCTGTGGGCAAGATTTTAAACTAGATTAGCTGAGGTGAGACTATATGACACTGTTCCATGGGCTGGAGTTCCATAGTGAATGAATGAAAAAAACAAATAGAGCAGAGCTCCAACCTGCATTCATCTCTGTGTTTCCTGACTGGATACAATGTGACCAGCTGCTTCAAGCAACTGCTGCCATGCCTTCCCCATCATAACTGTATTCTCAAACTGAGTGGAAAAAAACCCTTCCTTCTTTCCTTCCTTCCTTCCTTAAGTGCCTTCTGTCAGGTATTTTTTCATAGGAACAAGCAAAGTAGGTAATACACAAAGTTTCTCAGTACCACAAGGAGTCCTTTGAGACAGGAGTGCGTAACTGGCATTGAATCTGTGAGGCCACAGAACCCGAGATCCAACAATTAGACTATATCCAAACAACAAGTGAACTCTGAAATCTCAGGAGCTTGATCAGGGGGTCAGTGGGGTAGGGTAGCTTGGAGGGTGTCATGGGTTCTTGTCATAGAACACCATGAAGAGGAGCAAGATGGCTGTTTATGGTCCTGACCCCTTTCATTTCTTGAGCCTACCTCCAAAGTGCACAGCCACACTCAGGGTCAACACCCAGGTTTCAGCACTGACAAAAGGTGAGCAGTAGGTTTGCAGTGAGCAGTCTTAGAAACCAGAGCAAGCTTTTCACTAAGAGTTTTCCATCTCCCAAGAGATCACCCATGTTAATCACAGACGCAAGGGGGCAAGTCCTCTGTGTTAGAGATTCCCAACTTTGGATGTTTCCTCTCCCTGATGGGAATACCATCAATAGCACACGTCTAGCTTCTCTCTGCCTCCTCATTTACCATTCCCCACCGGCAGAGTACTAACCTAGCTCATGGTATTTGGAGGAGGAGGAAACGGTGGTATGCAGAGCTTAGCATTTTGCACTTTTTTCTACTGTTAGGTCTCAAATCCAAGGCACAGAGCTGAGATGGCTGTTAACATCAAATCAGGCCCAGCTGTCAAGTTCGGCTCACATCCCTCAGACCCTGTTACAGGGCTCTCTTTGCTGGGATACCCCACCCCACCCCTACTCTGAACTCTCTAGCCCAGGGGCTGGGCTGCCCTTCCCTACCTAATCCAGCCATTTTGGCTACACCAGGTCTCTTAGTCTGGCCCACGTCTTGGTGAGTGGCTTCTCTCTTGCTTTCCCTTCCCCTCTCTTCACTCTGCTTTAATCTGCTGGCCATATTCCTCCTGGATTCTTCCCTCTGCCTACCTCCTCCTGTTGTCTACAGTAGGAGTCTCCTCCACGCTTCAGGAGTGGCCACGCCCCCTCTTTTCATTTCACTTTTTCATTCATCTGCTCCAGGAGCTGCTCAGTCATGCTGAGAGAGGGAAAACCAGGTTTCTCCAGGAACACGTGTCACCCCCTGTTAGCAGCCATTTTGTACTTCTGACAGTTCCTCCTTTAGCTAGCTTGTAGCAGTGTCCGGTGCCTGCAAAGCATTGCGGTCATCACCTCAGGTGACCCATGGAGGCCTTTACTTTTCCTTCTCAGACCTGTAGTTGAGCTTTATGTTTTGGATACATTATCACCTCACTTCTTTCCAATTAAAAAAAAAAAAAATTATTTATTTATTTATTTATTTATTTATTTATTTATTTATTCACTTTACATCCCAACCTCTCACCCCACCTCTCCTCCCCTCCAGTCCCTTACCATGCGATGCAGTTCCCTATCTCCATCTCCACACAGCTTACCCCCTCCTCTCACAGTAAGGCATTTCCTGAATCTTTTTCAGGGTCTTCATTACATTAATTTCTGCATTTCCTGTTTCCCTATTGTTCAACTGCTGTATCCCTTACTTCAAATGACTGTGGAGGCTGAACATGCCCTCTTTTTCCTAGTTCAGTGGCTCTCAACCTTCCTAATGCTGCGACCCTTTAAAACAGTTCTTCATGCTGTGGTGACCCCCAACCATAATACAATTTTGTTGCTACCTTATAACGGCAATTTTGCTACAGTCATGAATTAAAATGTAAATATCTGATATGCAGGATGGCTGAGGGGTCACGACCCACAGGTTGATAACCACTGCTCTAACTTGCTCTGCGTTTGATTACAGTATTAAAGCAAAGTGACTACTACAGCCGACCCTCACCTTCCACCTTGAGACTGGGTCTTTTATTGCTCTCTACTATACTGCCATGCCATGAGATTTTAAGCAGGCATCCCTGGGAAGTCACTGGCCAAACTTCGTATCCTCAAAACAGTACAATCCATACCCACCACACAAACAAGAAGCACACTATACGTTTTATTTATAAGACCAGAACATAAGAGTGTTCGTTTAAATTAACTAATAAAACAGGGAGAATGGCATAGGAGCCGCTATTTACAGAAGACAAACTGAACTAGAGGAGATCAGTTTTTGTTACAAAACGGCATCATGACATTCACAAATGATTGTTTTATACACATAGATGTAAATGTTTTATACGTGCGTATATTTTTTTTTCCCTTGGGGGAAAAAGGTTGGCAGTAAATCTTTGGCATCAACTTGGACAGGTTTCTCCTTGAACTATTACCACCCACAGTGCTGAGCCATGTCTAAGTGTACACTGTGTCCTGATTAACTTTTCAACAATCTCGGTGTTCCCCTTAGCTCCTGACACACCGCAGTCTGGGATGGAGCTGGACTGTGGGGTACAGAAGACAGCGGTTTGAATTGCATTTCTGCTTCTTCCCATAGTCTGTACTCTCTGCATTCTCATCTGCTCATCTTTCAAATGAGAAGAGTCATTCAAGGATTCACATACATCAGACACCAACGGGCCGACAGGTAGCGTGCTAGGGTGTTGATTTAAACACCATCGTGGTAACTAACGCACACCCGCTTGTTTCTCTCTGGTTCCACATTTTCTAGGAAGCCCAGACTATCCCTAGATGAACTAAGATGAATGAGAAACACAGGTTGGTCTCACTAAAAAGAGAAATTCAATAAATTATAAATCTGGCTCTTAACTGTTTTGTTGTTGTTTTCTTTAAAGATTGTGTGTGTGTACATGTGTCTGAGCATACACAGAGGACAGAAGAAAGCATCAAATCTTTCTGGGCTGGAATCTCTCAGGCTTTTGTAGAATATGTGGCTTGTTATATGTGTGGTGGGATCCAAATTTCAGTCCTCAGGATTGAACAACACACACTTAGAGTCCCCAGGATTGAACAGCACATGCTTACAGTCCTCAGGATTGAACAGCACACACTTAGAGTCCCCAGGATTGAACAGTACATGCTTACAGTCCTCAAGATTGAACAGCACACACTTACATAGCTGAGCCATTGCCCCAGCGCTCTTTATTGTCCCCTGTATCTCTTTGGTTTTTATTATTTTTTATCACATAAGCAATTTGGTCCTCTTTCCTTTGGAAGGCAACTCTTCAGTTCACAGCTATAACCCTAACTTTCTCCCTAAAGCCCTTTTGGTTTGTAAGAAAACATCTTTTCCATTTTGCCCTTTATAAGAGGTAGGGTACTTACCCCATACTATTTTAATAGAGTCACATTGTTCCTAAGGTACAGCAATTCATTTTATCATATTCAAATTGATGCCCTTGGGCTAGCTCCTGCAAAGAAAACTTGTATGGGATTAAATAATTCTTATTAAAATTATCTACTCTTTTGTCTTCTTGTCTCCAGCCTTTACAGTTAAACTGTTCCTTTGGAATATTGCTCTGTAGGGAGCCAGAGGAAACCTACTTCATGAAATCATGATCACAGGCACTGTGACATGATAACCCAAGGTTATCTAGAGTAAGTCAAGTTTGTCCATGGAAGCATATGAATGCCAGCAGACTTGGCAAAACTTCATTCTGCATATAACGAACTTCAAGATAGCTCAGTGCACGTGGTCTTTGGTTTTTTCAGTCCTGCCTATCAAGGACTCATGCCTGTGGCTCTAAGTCATTATCTGCCACAGGACATTGTGATATGCATCTCAAGAGGCTGTGCATGACCATCTCTGGGTGTGCTGGAGTTCTAATACCCCTTGGTCTGGGACCTTCACTGGCCTCAGTGGCAGGTGGGTTCTGATGACCTCACACTCTCAGGAGCTCTGCCAGGGTCCATCTCTCAGATGTGCCGTGCGGTGAGGAAAAAGAGCGGCCTGTCTTCCTTGGCATTGGCTGTCTGGAACTCATCCCGCAGCCGGAACTGCCACTCATCTTCCAGCTCCAGGCGGACCACAGTCTGTCGAAGCGAGTTCCGGTCTTGGCAGATCACACACAAGGTGGCTCCTTGAGAGGGCAAAGACAGAGGCAAGGAGAGAAAGGGGTGAGTTCTCCCAAGAGAGCGACGGGGGGATCCCACTCATCATAGCCAAACAGCTGGTTGGGAGTGCCAGGTGCCCAGTGGCCTCTGCTCCTTTCAGAGAGACTCATAACCTAAATAGCATGGATGGTAGGCAGGTTTGCTGGGAAGACAGGATGGGAGCAGAGCAGGAGAATGGAGCAGACGGAAAGAAGGGGAGGAGAGATGGGGGCTTGACCCAAATCAAGCACTCTCACTCAGCTCCATCCTGGGCTCTCACATGCTACTATCTATCTCAGTTCAACCCTGTTTCCCTATCATGTAGGCCTTGGGCAGCTCCCACCTTGCCACATGCCCAGCCATAGGAATTCTCCATCTGCATAGCTCCCAGGCTGCCCCACTCCATCCACCTGCCAGGCTCTGTTCAGTCTCCTCCTCCCTCCTTACATCCTTTTAGGCCTGGCAGGAGTGTCCAACCTTTTCACATTGAGAAGTCACATTATTGACATTTACAAAGTTCTGAATAATCAGGTTTTTGTTTTTGTTTTTGTCTTTGTCTTTGTTTTTTAAGTCCAAAATGCCCTACCTCAACATTTTAAGTAAGTTGACCATTTGGGGGAGGGGAAGCACATTCTTAGCTAACCTAGATTCAGGGAACCCCGAGGTCACAAGCTAGACAAGTTGTTAGAGGACTGTTCCCGAGAGCAAAGCCTTGATCCCCCTACTCTTGCTAATTCAATGAATGAGAGCAAGGTACATGGAACGCCAGCAAGGGAATAGAATAGGCCTGGAGTCACAGTTTGACAAACACTTGTATACAAGCCATGTCCAGTGTCAACTACTAATAAGAAAAAGAGAAAGACTGAAGAAGAAGAGAAGGAGGTCGCATGGTGCTCTGCACCTCAAAGAAGCCTCTGAAGGGCCCTAGGCACCAACATAAATGTCATGGGGTGGGGCAGGAAGGGGGAGAAAAACAGAGAAATAAGAAATACCTGCCATTTCTCCAAAAGAAAATGTCTTCTCTCTACTGGAAAGATATGAGAGAATGATCTTGGGGTTCAGTCCCAGCTTTCTGAGAGTTTGAGAGTTGGGGCTGTTGCTCTCCTTCTCTGAGCTTCGGTTTACCCCCTGGCCAAAAAGTACCAGGCCTAAGGTCCTGTCACCAGAGACACCAGGTGACAGTGGCCAATCAAATCAGGTCCAGGCTAGGAGGGTATAGTACCTTTCAGAAAATGGAACTTCTTCAAGAAGCTAGCCCCCACAAAAGAGTCACAGAGGTACAGCAGGAGCCCGCTGAACACCATGTCAGAGCAGCTGATGTTTAAGGAGTGGGGCCTGGAGCTCACATAACAAACAGAAATCTGAAAGAGAAGGGGTCCAGGAGAAGCGTTACCTTCTAGGAAGTACTAGGTCACAGTGGGACTACATCTAGCAAGTACCTAGTGCTTGGTCAGGCTGAAGGTGATGGGGGTGGGGGCTTGGGATAGAGGTAGTCGTCATGTTTCCAAAATCACATCCTTTAAAAACAGGTTCTGGGAGGTTTGTTCCAATCCATAAATTGATTTGAATCAGGAATGCCTTGCCATCAGAATTGGGTTTGATTCCTAAATTTTATTTGACTAACACAGCACCCTCTGCCTAGATTTTGGCAGAGGTCAATCAGGGAGATCATCTGAGATAAAGGCTTGAGCACAGGTCAATGTCAGGACACACAGGTTCCATTCATAGCCACAGATTCAGTCAACCACGGGTAAAATTGTTTGAAGAAGTGAATCTGTATTGAGCGTGTACAGGCTTCTGTGTCCGCGTTTTGTTAAACAATGCAGTACAACTATGTACAGAACACATATGCTATGATGGATATAGGTTATCCAGAGGTGATTCCAAGTGTACAGGAGGATTGCATGAGTAATGTCAATGTAACAGCACCTTATGCAAGCAAGGGATGTGAGTGTGTGCAAATTTCCATTACCCAAGGAGTCCCCGGCTGATCTCCATAGATCCCTGAGGGACACTAATTATGATTCAAAATCCTGGCATTAGGCCACCTGTCCTATGGATTCCAAGCTGAGTTACCTGAGGTCCCAGGTTCAGGTAGCAGTCTACAGACAACACGGGATGGCTGTGGTTCTTCAGAGACAGCGGGAAGAAGCGGTGGCTATGGTATTGGAGGAATTTCTCCAGCAGGAGCTGGGCGGGAGCTGCCAGGAACGTATGCTTACTGTCCGGGGCACAGATGTACTGAGAAGGCACAATGGCCACAGAGCTGTCAGACACCTGCCAGGAGGAGAGACAGGCTTCAGAGGTATCTCGGGTAAAGCGCTTGCTGTGTCTTTAGCTCAGATCCCTGGGACCCAGATAAAAGCCAGGTGTGGTCACACATATCTGTAACCCCAAGGCTGGGAGAGGACAGAGTCAGGAAGCAGCCCTGGAACCCATGGGCCAGCCAGGCCGGCCAATCAGGGAGTCTGAGTTCAGTGCTACATGGCATCTCAAAGGATAAGCAAGAGAGCAGCAGTTCAAGACACCTAGCAACCTCCAACAGCTAGCTTCACTTGCATGCTGACACGTGTGTGAGCACGCACACACACTTCACCAAAACGAGCCTGCAAAAACTGACTAATGAGATCACACTGATTTGTACGCCCTGATCACTCCACGGAGAAAATGAAAGCACGTGTGGGCCTTGGGAACTCTTCCTCAGAGCCTCGGCCGTAGAAGCATTTAAAGCATCGGTTCTCAACCTGCGGGTCGGTCGTGACCCCTTTGGCGAACCTCTATGTCCAAAAACAGTTACATTAAAATTCATAACAGAAGCAAAACTACAGTTTTAAAGTAGCAGTGATAACAATCTTATGGTTGGGGGGGTCACCACGACCTGAGGAACCAGGTTAAAGGGTTGTAGCATTAGGAAGGTTGTGAATCACTGCTTCTTCAGAGGAATCCAGATTCTCCCTGACCCCCAAATCCTTTCTGCATCCTCCCCCACAACCCTTCCACCTTACTCTCCAGCCATCTACCCACAAGCCTCTGCGCTATCACCAGAACCGTTTCCTTACTGTGGCCGGAGACTGCTCAATAAACGAATCCGAAGCCAGGACCTCTGATGGAAACCACTTATGGCTCTGCTACAGTTTCACTCTGTAATACCCTCTCTGGCTGTTCTGAGGACGCGTCCCCTGCCTGGTGGCACTGGTTGGGTAGAAGTAGATCTTAAGGGCTGGCCTTTAAAGGCTTTAGCCCAGTCCCTAGTTCCCCGCTCTCTGCATCATGGCCCACCACCATATACACAGCTCCATCACACACTCCCACCACCACAGACTGAACCCCCCCCCCCCGCTATCTCCACTACCAAAATCCCCAAGGCTAGAAGCCAAAAGAAATCCTTCCACTAGCCTTTCTCCCACAGGACACAAAAGCTGGCTCACATAGTGAACTGTGTCAGACAAATGGGGTTGTTGTTTTGACTAAGCCTGGCCATGCCACATCATTCTTGGGACTTTGGCTTCTTGTCACTCTTACAGCAAAATCTAAACATTTCCTATGGCCAGCCAGTTACAGAGACTTCTATTTTCTGCCGTTCTTCTCGGTGTCCTGTGCTTCTTTTCCAGGGCACCCACAGACTCCTCCTCACCCAGCTGTCACATTAGGTCACCCTGTGACATCTCTTCAGCCCCATGTGCTTCTAATAGTGGGGCTTCACTGGGTATGGCTGCCTTCTTCCTCAGCTGCATACCTGAGAGAGAAGGGACTACCAGGTGTCTAGATTACGTCTAACAAAAATAAATGAAAATAAGTGATTTCAATGACATGAAAAAAATTTTGAAATATATCAGTAGCTTCCCTATATTTAGCCAATATACAATTAAGATTATGTTCTAGGTAGGATAAAGATGTAATATAATAATAATAATAATAATAATAATAATAATAATAATAATAATAAACAAAAAACAATTGCTATCACCTAGGGCTGGTTCAGCAAGTGCTGGAACTTACTGCCAAGCTTGATGACCTGAGTTAAATTCCCAAGACCCAAATGGTGGAAAGAGTTGTCTCCTGACCTTTGCATATGTACTGTGTGTGAACACACACACACACACACACACACACACACACTCACTCACTCAAATTAAACCTCAGAGCTTAAAAACAACAATGAGGAAATAAAATAAATTAAGAGGATCTTTGGTAGGAAGATCTCAGTGGTCCCTAAGTTAAACAAGGGTAACACATACGACTTTTAAAAAAAAAAAAATGGCAATGGCTTAGCTCATTGGTTCTCAAGTTCTTGGGTAGAACAGGCCTCACACATGAAAGTCCTGCTGTTCTGAGCTGAGCTTTTGTTCTCTGAGAAAGCTCTGACCCCCACCAGTGGGGGTGGCTGTGTGGTACTATTATCTGGATCCAGATGTGCTCCAGCTCAGGCTAGGTAACCAGAGGGACCTTCGGGCAGGGGCTGGCCAGCTTTCCTGGCTTTCTGTGGGGTATCTGCTTTGGGTTTTCTTCAACATCTGGGTCTGCTCAGCTAGGACAAGGGCAGTCACACACATCTCTCTCACTAGACCCTAGCAGACAAATGTGGCTACTGAGCTAGCTAGTACGTGAAGCTAACAGTTCTTTAGCCCAGTGCTATCCAGTGGTGTGGAGAAGAGTCTGGTGTGCCATCCCTGCCTGGTGGGAGGGCAGCAGTGCACAGGAAAGGCTTGCTTGCGGTCCTGTACTTTGCAGCTTCTCACTGGATGCTATATAACGCTATGCTATATAATGCTAGAGGGTAGAGAGTAGTTTCCAAGGCTTGGTACCAAGTGCCCCATGCTCCGACTCCCTTAAATGATGAGACATCACCCTCCATCCCCAGGCTCCTACTCTTGGCTTTGACACCACCCAGGGCTGGTTCAGCAAGTGCTGGAACTTACTGCCAAGCTTGGCGACCTGAGTTAAATCCCCAAGACCCAAATGGTGGAAGGAGAGTTGTCTCCTGACCTTTGCATATGTACTGTCGTTTACATGAGCAACGCAGGTTTGGCCTGAGCACCTGCCCGTCAGTGCTGCTACACTCACCTTGGATGTGATGTGGAAAGACCTGTGCCCGCCCACTGCGATCTGCTTCTTCATGACGCTGAAGCGATTGAACCGGCAGAGCAGAAGGCCAGCACTGTGCACACGGAGGTTGAAGTCTACGTCGTCACATGTAAACCTGCTCGGAAACAGGAAGAACAGGTCTGATTGGGCAGAGCTCCCATGCTCCCAGACACCCATCATCAGGGATACTAGTGTTAAAGCACATGGTACAGTAAATAATGAGATCTACCTCTAACTGGAGACATGCCCTTGTCGCCTCCCTTAAGAGTTAATTGGGTCAGGGGGTGATCTGGTGATGGGACCACCCCTAGCAAGGCAGGTTCACTTTAATATTCTTTTCCCTCCCAGAATTATAGCTCTCTGATCCAGTCTGAGCTAACGCAAGGTTCTGCTGGGTCTGCCTGCCTTTCAGAGCCCTGCCTCAGAAAGACAGAACTATTTCTTCTGCTTCTACTCTTTTCTTTTGAACGCTGGCCAGGGCCTAAGCATGCTCTGTGTGTTTGTGTGTGTCTGTGTGTGTGTGTGTGTGTGTGTGTGTGTGTGTGTGTGTGTGTGTGTGCATGTGTGCAGTAAATATGCTTTCAAACTACCTAACACACACAGGGCTTCTCCTTGCTGCCTACAGTTTGGCTGCCTGCTGCCAAGAGACTGGCATCCACCCCAGCCCTTCTCCATCCTTGCCTGCCTCCAGGTCTTCCTTTGAAACTCTAGCAAGCCTCAAGCTTACGTTTGAGTCTGTTCTTTGTCCCCAAGCCTTCACTCGCATCTGCTCTTAAATTCAGTTTACTAATGAGACTAAGGGCCCTAGGAGGGGACACGGATTTTCCCCAGCATCATATGACAGCATTGCTGAGATTCTCCGAGACGTCCAGTGGTTTCTTTACTACCTTTCCATTCTTCAACCAGCAGAGAAAAAGACCTCATTGCTGCACCCCCACTCTCCCAGCATGAATTCACTATGCAGCAAGGATGACCTCATATTTCGACCCTCCTGCCTCCACCTCTCAAGAGTTGGGACTGTATATAGTTTAATGTGTTGCTGGGGATCAAATTCAGGCCTTCAAGTGTGCTAGGCAAGCTAGATTCTCCAGGCCTCTACTCACAGGTTAAAAAAGAAATAATCACAGCCAAGGACATGGCCACACCTACTCCAACAAAGCCACACCTCCTAAACCTATGTGTATATATATATATATATATATATATATATATATACACATAGGAATAGGAATGTATATATATATATACACATAGGAATATATACATATGTGTATATATATATATATATATATATATATATATATATATATATATGAATAGGAATAGGGATAGGAATGGCCCCCATAGGCTCACAGATTTGAATGCTTGGCTCTTAGGGAGTGGTGCTACTTGAACAGGTTTAGGAGGTGTGGCTTTGTTGGAGTAGGTGTGGCCATGTTGGAGAAATTGTGTCACTGGGGGGTGGGCTTTGGGGTTTCAAATGCTCAAGCCAGGCCCAGTGTCTCTCTCTTTCTGCTACCTGCCCATCTAGATAGATAGAGAACTCTCAGCTCCTCTCCAGAACTATGCACGTCTGTCTGTATGCGGCCATACTCCCCACCATGATAATGGACTAAACCTCTGTAACTGTAAGCCAGACTCCATGAAATATTTTCCTTTATAAGAGTTGCCATGGTCATGGTATCTCTTCATAGCAATACAACTTAGACAGATGGTAAGATTATTTAAAAAGTCACTTATTTAGTAGGGAAGCCCAAGCAAAAGCATCACCCAGCACAAGGTAGCTCATTAAGGAAAGCATCTATGAATGAAGGAATGGAGTTGAATAACTCTATATAAACTCAGAACAACCATACATCTGAGGATGGCCAGTGCTGTGGGCAGAGCCACTATTCCAGTGGCTGTGGTGATTAACCTTGATCATCAATGTGATAGATAGGCATTAGAATCACCATGGAAACAAGACTCTGGTCAGCCATGTCTCTGAGGGAATTTGTAGATTGTGTTCACTGGGTTGGGAAACCACCCTACCTACGAGCAGTACCGTCTCATGGGCTGGGCTAGCATGCTAAATAAAGAAACAGTGAGGTGAGTACCAGTTCTCATCTCTCTGTGCTTCCTGACTGGGAAGGTCATGTGACCAGATGCCTCACACTCTTGCCACCACGCCTTCCCCACCCTGGTGGACTTCACTGTCAAGCTCTGAGCCAAATAAGCCTTTCCTTCCTCCAGTTGCTTTGGTCACACAATTGCCACAGCAACAGCACAGTGTTGCAGGTTCAGGGGAAAAGAGTCTGCCAGGCTTACCTAAGGCTGCATCCTGTGAGGCCAGCTCCCCCTCAGCCCCTAAGAATCCCGTGCTCACCGGTTCTGGTTGTACTGTACATTCTGGGTCAAGTCCACGTTGAGGATGATGAAGTCATGCACGTGACATCGGGAAAAAGGCTCCTGCACCTCTCGGCCCCGAGTCTTGCTGGCCCACTTCCGCATGCCGATCAGGGCGTAGTGTGTGATGTTAGGGGATGCCTCAATGTGTAGCATGATGTGTTTCAGAGAGACATTCCTCTCTGACCAGGAAAACTCCCTGTTGGGAGGAGAGAGGCCAATGTCCCTGGATGACAAGCAGACAGGAGCCAGCCAGCCAGAGCATGGCTTCCTAACTGCATGGGTTGTGCCAGACAGGACTGGTATGGTCTAAAACCAGCACCATCCACCAAAGGGGCACATTTACTATTACTTCTATGTGTAGAATATAGTCAAACGCCATGTACGATGGTTTAGTTCATCTTTACACAGAACTCTAATGTGGAGGTTGATGCCCTTCAAAAACGAGAAACCTAGAACTCCAAAAGATTTAGCTGCTTGCTGAAAGTCACAAGCAAAATCGGTGCCAAGAGTGAAGGGTTTGGGGGTGGATCAGGGCTAGAGTATAACATGAGGGACATCTTGGGAGACCAGCAATGTCCATTTATTGATAGGGCGTCAGCTAACTGGGTATGTTTGATTTGTGAAAAAAAAAATGTATACATGTTATACTTTTCTCTGTGTGTGTATCCCACTAAGTATATGTAGTCTGTTTTTAAAGATTTGTTTTATGCATATGTGTCTGTGTGTGTACTTGAATGTGTATATTTGTGTCCATAAGGGAGCCATCTGAGAGAGTTACAGGCATTTGCTGAATGGCTCTCTTGCTACGTGGGTCCTGAACTCCATCCCAATGACTCTGTAGCCAAGTATTCTTTACAGCTGAGCATACATATGTCTTGTATGTATTATATATCTCATTAATAATTTTTTTCTCATTAATGATTTTTAAAAACCAAAGAATTGGGATTGGACAATGGGTCCACTTCTGCCATATCCAGCGCCCTGGCTTCCTGTCATGAGAGGCACACTGTGGCCCCCGAGGCCGAGAAAAGGGAAAAGTGTGTCCAGGGCACCTCACCTGCTCCGTTCTCCTGCACAGTCCACATCTGCTACATTCCACATCACACAGGAGTCATCAGCAATGACAATGAAGGGCCAGACGTCCTGAGGTTTGACCCCCAGCTCCTCCTGCCGGTTCCGCTCCAACTCCAGGTTGTGGTAGCATAGCTCTTTGATCAGGAAGTGGGCAGCCCCTACAATGGCCAAGTAACCTGACTCAGGGTCCCATCCTATACCCCCACACACAAGACAGAGCTCACACCAGACAAACCAGAAACAAAATCACATATCCTTCTCCTAGTGATCACTAACCACCAACAAGGAAACACCCCTCTGTAGTTTATATACACATTTGCTCTTTCTTTTTCTAACAGCTGAGAAAATGAGTTAAATGAATAACCATAAGAAAATTCTAACACAGAGGCTAGGAGATATCTCAGTTGGTAAAGTACTTGTCTTGCAAGCACAAAGACCTGAGTTCGAGCCCCAGGACCTATGATCTTTTAAAAAGTGGGTATGGGGGTAGGGTGATCTGTGTGCATAATCCCAGCACCAAGGAGGTAGAGGGCAGCAGATCTCTGAGGTTCCAGGCAATGAGAAACCTAGTTTGAAAAACCAAGGTGGACTGCTTCTGGGAATGACACCAAAGTTGTCCTCTGACCTACACACACACACACACACACACACATGCACTGGAACACACATGTACATGCACACTCAAACCTGTAAGCTTGGTCATTCCACAAGCAGAGAGCTGATGTCAAACATCCTTCCTGAGCCTTTGTCTGCAGAAACCACACTTGGCACATGCGCTAAGGTCACCTACCAACGCCAGCACTGTTAAAGATGCTTGGGAGGACAAGCATGATGTGGTTGGGCCAGTATTTCTTATAAATGGCCATTTCGTACTCCTTGACCACCAGCACGTGTAGGTGGTTGGCTCCATCCATCGCATGGTACAAATTAAAGAGCCCGTGCTCATGCCGGCCCGTCGTCGGTGTGAAGGTCGGGCTTTTGATGTGTTCATGACTCTGCAAAGTAGTGGAATAGTGAAGGAGAGTATATATAAATGTTGGCATAACTCCTTGCTGCTTCTCACATCTTCCACGGAAGGATGCAGCCGTTTCTAATCTGAGAGAGAGCGTTGTAATTGGATGCAGCTGATAAAATGTGGGGGAAATTCTTCTGTCCCAGTTCAGAGACTGGCTTAGCAGAGTGTGACTTCTTAGAATGTGCCCATGAATAAGCCTGGGCTTGCCTGCTGGGACTCAGAGCTGTACAAGGTAGAGAAGCACATCTCAGTGATGCCACTCTAGACAGAAGCCTCTGGCTGGCCACTACCCAGTGGCCGCTAACCCAGGCAACAAGGGTACATGTGATCGAATTCAGAATTCCCAGCCATCCAAAGCTCACTCAACGTGCAGGCCTCAGAATGAGAGGCCAAATGCTGCCTGGATAAGGAATGGATGTTCTACAATAAACCCTAACTGATACCCACCAGCTAAACCCATGATTATCTCATAGTGGAAACTGGTCTTAGTAGGTGTTATTCCTTTATGCTCAAGCTCCTCAATCACAATGAACTCTGACATCCCACGCAGCCTAGATACCAGCACTTGTGAGTGGTAATGCCTCATGTCAACAACTCTCCTTTGGCCCTTTGCTCAATAAGCAATTCTGACTGAGCTAGGGCTCACGTTGCCTCTGAATTCCTCAAAGCACCTACTACACACACAAGCTGTGCTTGTGAATACTGCTGGGAGGCTGGGAAGTTAAGCTGAGTCTGGAACAACCTTGTCTGGTATGCCTATGAAAAGGCTACATCAACACCAGATCCCAGGGTCTCGAGACATCTTAGTAGCCAAGACCCCTCGGTTCTGTACAGATATCTGCCTTGTTGGCAACAGACTTCTGGGTTGGCAAGGCCAAGTCCAGCTTGACTGACAGCTGGTACTCTGGAGGAGCAGGAGCAGTGTCTCCTACTCGTGTCTGTTGATGGGGGCTGGTAAATCACACCCATCCTGAGGCTGTCAGGCTGGATCTGAGAAGCCAGGACACTTACAAGGAATATCGCTGTCGGGGGAGAGCTGGTGAGGACAGGTTTAGAAACCTGCCCTGAACTGTTTATGGGAGAAATTGATGGAGAAACACACATACACACACACACACACACACACACACACACACACACACACAATGAGAAAGAGAAGACAGAAAACACAGCTGACTATGGGTCAGTCTTTGTGGACATTGGGGAAAAGACCGTAAGGGAGTCTTAGAATCTTTCTCCTCTTCCTTCTACCTCAGCCTAGCCTAATGTTTCATGACAGAGCATTAAAGAAGAGAGAGGGGTTTCCTCAGGTTCTGCTGTTATCTCTCCCTTTTCATTTCTGATTTTGTTAATTAGGATACCGTCCCTATGCCCTCTAGTTAGTCTGGCTAAGGGTTTATCTATCTTGTTGATTTTTCTCGAAGAACCAGCTCCTGGTTTGCTTGATTCTTTGTGTAGTTCTTTTTTGTTTCCACTTAGTTGATTTCAGCCCTGAGTTTGATTATTTCCTGCCATCTACTCCTCTTGGGTGAGTTTGCTTCCTTTTGTTCTAGAGCTTTCAGGTGTGCTGTCAAGCTGCTAGTGTATACTCTCTCTAGTTTCCTTTTGGCAGCACTCAGAGCTATGGATAATCAACCACCAAATGCAGACACTATTGCATATGCCAGCAAGATTTTGCTGGCATGACCCTGATATATCTGTCTTGTGTGAGGCTATGCCAGTGCCTGGCAAATACAGAAGTAGATGCTCACAGACATCTATTGTATGGAACACAGGGCCCCCAATGGAGGAGCTAGAGAAAGTATCCAAGGAGCTAAAGGTCTGCAACCCTATAGGAGGAACAGCAATATGAACTAACCAGTACCTTGTGTCTCTAGCTGCATATGTACCAGAAGATGGCCTAATCGGCCATCATTGGGAGGAGAGGCTCTTGGTTTTGCAAAGATTATATGCCCCAATACAGGGGAATGCCAGGGCCAGGAAGCGGGAGTGGGTGGGTTGGGGAGCAGGGCAGGGGAGGGNATAGGGGACTTTTGGGAAAGCATTTGAATTGTAAATGAAGAAAATATCTAATAAAAAATTGTTTTAAAAAAAAGAAGAAGAGAGAGGGGGTGGACAGCTAACCAACATACAATGTGTTCCAGGTGCTACTGTCATCACCTCATATTGATTATTCTAAGTAACTCTTACAGCAACTGTTGCGGCTATTTTTGACATGGGAACTCATATAGCCCAGATTGGACCTGAATACCTACACAGCCTTGAATTTCTGATCTTCCTGCCTTCACGGTCATGGTACTAGGACTACAGAATGAGTCCACACTCAGTTTATGTGATGCTGGAGAATCCTGGGTTTTGTGCATGTTAGGCAAGAAGTCTAACAACCAAGCTACCTCTCCAGGCCCATCGGCAAGCTTTCTAAGAAGAATTATTACTGCACACTTTAATCAGTGAGGAAACTGAGGCTTGGCTATACTAAGTGACCACATAATTAGTGAGTGCTATCACAAGGCTCAAGCATGAGTGAATTTCAAGACCACACCTACAGCAGCATCCCCCAGGCTCTGTCACCATACTATTTCTGTGCCCTGCTCCAAATACCCTTGACTTTTTCAGGCAGCTATGTGTCTAAGTCCCCACCTCAGCGATTGCCTGGCCCCCTGGAACTCCAAGGCAGTACCTTGTCTGTGACGAGGGGCAAGCGCATGCTCTCCAGTTGGCCTCCGGGTTGGCTGAAGACAAAGTGGTACTCCTTGGACTTGGGGATGATGAAGTGGAGCTGGATCTCCTCTCCTAGCATGGAGCAAGAGAAGGCAAAGACGTGCAGGGTGGACTCAGAGAGCTGGGGTGCGAGGGGAGAGCACAGAGCTTAGCGTCACAGTTCAACTTGCTTCCCGAAAGAACCCAGGCCCAGCCTGGCCATGACTATACCTGGGCCATGCCCACCTCTACCCCAAAGTGCAAGAGACTCACAGCATAGAGCACAGATGCTCAGATCTGGCTACTGGGTGAACACACCCAAGACCACCCACATAGGGCTAGAGCCTGGCTCCATCCTGAGTCCCTGTCACTTGGGTCACCAAGTCTTTCTGCCCCTGAGACTTGACCTAGAGAACCAGCAAGGGTCAGCAAATAAAGCATTCATGCAGATCTCATGGTGTGTATGGGTGTGTGTGATGTGTGTGTGTGTGTGTGTGTGTGTGTGTGTGTGTGTGTACAGATGCTCCTGTGTATATATGTGCAGATCATAGAACCACCTTGGGTGTCTCTCTTCCAGCACTGTCCACCTTACCTTTCTGAGATGAGCTCTTTCATTAGCCTAGAACCTGCAAAGTTAAGCAAGCGTCTGCCTGCTTACCCTCCCAGCACTGGGATTACAAGTGTCCAATGCCACGCTAGTGTTTTCTTTCTGTGGGTTCTAAAAATCAAACTCCAGGCTTCACGATAGCAAGGCATGCAATTATCTAAACAATCACACCAGCCCTAGACCTTGCTTTTAATTTTTCTTCTTTTAAACCATGGCATATTAAACCTAGGCCTCACATGTACTAGGCAAGCACTCTACTACTAAGCTACAGCCCAAAGCCATCTTCAAGTTTTTGAGTCAGTGCCTGAGTTGCCCTAGCAGGCCTTGAACTTATGACCCTTCTGCCTCAGTCGCCTGTGTAGCTAGGATCACAGGCCTATGCCATTAAGCCCAACTTTCATTTTTCATCCTAACGGGGCATTTTCTTTTGTAGGTGTCATGAGAGCTGGCGTATAACAGAAAAATAACCTGGTATGTCTTCATACATTCAGCCTTGTGCCAGAATAAACTGAATAAAATTTCAGTTTATTCCACACTGTCACTCCTTTCTGGGGGTGACCCCCACCCCCATCTAACTTTGTTCTTGGCTGCAGCAGCCTCTCGGGTCCTCCTGATCTTTGTCTTTCCCACTTGACTACCCTCCATGCCAGGAGCTACAGAGGACAGTGCAGCACACACTGTCTAGTGTTCCTATTAGGGCTCTACTAGAGCCATAAAGCCTTCTGAGGAGCAAGGGGATTAGACCTGAGGGCTGTGCAGTAAAGGTGACAATGGGAAGACGATTCATTTAAAGAGAAACAGAGTGAGAGAGACAGAGACAGACAGACCGATACATAACGTCTGAGATAGGCAGAGACAGAGACTGACTCTCAGAAGGCAAAACAGAGGTGAGAAGAAACAGACATGGAGCCAGAATCAGATGACAGCAGCTGGCTGGTGCCTTTGCATCCCTCACCAGACTGGATCCAGATCCCTTATCATCCCAAGCATGCTCCTGTTTAACTACCCCAGACCCATACATCTCATGAGCATGCACCAGGAATATCCCCACCTCCTAAACACAGGGTGTCTCTGCTTCCTGTCTCCTGTGCCCTGGGCTTCCACTAATACAGACAAGAAGGCGATATGCCCTTGATTTTAAGTAAAAATTCACTGTCGAAGGGTACTGCCATGACTAGTGATTACAGCATGTGAGTCCTTTTCGGTTTACTAAAGTTCAAAAATCAAGTATATCATATACCACAGGTATATGATATTTTGATTGCCAAGATTATATATCCAGGAGAAATTGCTTTTATAATTTTGACATTTTACAAATTTTCTATATGCATAGGAGAAATATCAAAAAAAAAAAAAAAAAAAAAAACAACCCTCTGTATTTAGATAGGGAAACCCCCAATATATTAAGTAGAAAACACGCTGAATAACATGCAAAGAGCATTGTTTTGGAATAAATGGTTCCGAGTCTGAATGCCTTCAACAGTTTAGCATGTAATAGATGCAATGGCTACAGCAGGGAAGAACTAAAGCAGAGTCTGAGGGCGCATCACCTGTACCACGACATTAACATTCAATGTAAAGAAAATAGAAACTCTTTCTGCCTGAACAGACTCTATCCCAATGGTGAAAAGATTAAAGTCAGTGAAATGTTGAGACTTCTTTTTAAAAAAAAAAAATAGAGAAGAAAAAAATGGTTTCACATGGTTATTGTTATGAATTCTTAAAACAAAAACCTCATGTACAATATGGGGGAAAATGGTCTTCGTTTATCTGAATAGTATTAGTACTTTGACCTGTTAAAAATGCTTCCCAATATTATCTATAGTAAAGTCACATACTTAAAAACTTAGTCCTAAAAAAGGCATTTGCTATACCTTGGATGGCTAAGCCAAAGATGAGGCTGAATTAAAGCCACTGGATGGTGTTTCCCTTCATCAACAGGACAAACAACAAGCGGGAATCCTTGCCTTGGGGCCTTTCCAGAAGGACCACAGTCTTCAATTCCCTACCACGAGCAAGTATCCCCGGTTCCCACCTGCCCTAACCCTCTATGTCCTCTGGCTTCACCTGCGTGGGTCTGAATTAAGATGAAACTCTCAAATCTAAACCACTAGAGTTTGGATGTTCATTAACAGCTAACCTCCAGTCCTCTGCAAAGATCAATAATCTAGGAAAAGTCCATCCAGGCTGCAACCTTCCCTACAGAGTCCAGTGAAGTACCCCACCTGCTTCCCAGTGCACAGCTGCTCCTCGGGCCACCCATACCTTCCGTTCTGTGCTCCATCTCCACCCTACTGAGATCAGTTCTTACCCCAGAGACTCTGCCCAACCCTTTTGCACATGCTCTTTCCCATTCACCTGTTTTGGCAAATTCCTACAGATCATTCAAAATCCTTTATCCACCCCACCTGAATTATAAAGGTTGAATAACCCATATCTGAAATGCTTGATCCCAAGAACATTAGAATTTTTTCCCCCAGATTTTATAACATTTCTACGAACTCTTCTAATGGGACATCCATAGACAGAAATCCCAAAGGCTTTGAAATCTGAACTATTTTGAGCATCATGTTAGTGATGACTTGATTTTCTGATGAGGGATGCTCAAGCTATGTCTTCATTTGTAAGGTGGGGAACGATGATGCTTAGGTGAGAATCAGGTTAAGAGCCTCGCCTAGTTTCCTAGCCACCCTGAATTAATTATTGGTGTGGTGTTAACACAGTGCCCTGATGGCCAGCCAGAGCCTGAGATGGCCAGAGACCTAGTCCAGGAACTTATCCATTTGTTTATTCAGGAAGGGCTGGTTCATGAGAAAGACATAAGCATCTTGCTGGCATATGGTAGGTGCTCAGTAAAGAAAACTCTTTCCCTATCTTTATGATCTCTATGTTTCAACCACATAACTCTCCTTCCTGCCCCATGCTCCTCTGAAGTCTTGCTCAGGTGCCCATCTCCCCCCTAGACCATGAAGTCAAAGAATGGGAACAAGATTTATTTGTGTCTGCAATCCCAGGTCCTGTAGTGAGAGTCGCTAGCATTGAAGTAACTTTTGGATTCTCTAGAGTCTAAAGATAGGAATGACATCCTAGTCTTGGCCACTGATGCCTGCATGACCACAGGGGAATCGCTGTCCTGCAGGGTCACATCCTATGAGGTGAAGCTGGAAGGCATGTATCTCAGGAAGCAAAAGCTTCCAGAACCCTCTTCCCTCACCCTGACAATATCACATATTATCAGGAGGCCTTGGGGAAATAAACACGTGGGCTGTGATGCTGCGCCAGCAGGAGCTGCTGGGAGCAGCCGGAGAGCCAGCTAGTGCCTGAGGCCTACCTGGTAGTGGGGATGGAAGCCCATGTACTGCTGGCACTGTTCACAGTGGTGGTACGTGTTGTACGCTGCATACTTGGACAGTCTCATACGTGCCGTCTGACGCCTCACATACAGGTCCTCCGGCTTCCTGGACATCCCTCTGTCTGCAAAGATAGTCCGAGAGTTAAGGAGTTAAGGAGCAGCAGCCCAGAGCAAACACCTGAGTCCTGCCTGCTGAACTCAAGTGAGCACAGTGCTCAGAATAAGCAGGCAGCCCATGAACAGGCTCTCACAGCCTAGGCCCTGATCAGAGGAGGGCAGTGTCTCAGTGGGGAAGCTAACAAGGAGAGAACTCCGACTGCATGGCCTCGCACTTGAGAACCTAAAAGCATTTCATAAACATTTTGAAGGAACCCTTACATGACTGGAAAATAAATTAACAGCATGTGTGGTCCCCAGCTTCCTCAAGCAACGTGGTAGGAATTAAGATAACACAAGGCCTTCATTAGGGCTTATCTATGGGAAGGGACATACACGACTCTTGTCAGTGACAGGGAACCAGGCCAGCAGGTTCCCTTTATCTTTTTGGAGATAGGATACTACTGTGTAGTCTAGGCTAACCCTAAACTCTTGACCCTCCTGCCCCATCCTCCTGAGTGCTGGGATTACAGATGTGCACTGCCACGCCCCAGTTCGTAGGTAAGCTGTTTTCCCTGGCATGCTATTTACCATATTTTCTCAGGCTACACTAACAATCCCACTAGATACTCCCAGTATTGTTAGCTAAGGCTACCCTCATATACCACAGAAGTCACTGTCCCTGAGGAGAAAGCAAGATGCTGAGGACAGGGGAACATATATACCCATCTGATGATAAGTTCATAACTAGAAATGTACATCTTTTACCCTCCACTAACCAAACTTTCAACATATCTCAATCACAAGAAGTTCCTGGGGCTCTCATGGACTCTGTGGTAGTTCCTTCCTTCAACCTGCAGAGAGCACTGTCAGGGCTGAACCAGATTCTGATAAGTTGCTCACTTGATACCAAATAGCATCACTAACAGGATACATCTCAAGCCAGCTGACTTCTGGCTTCTAAGAAGAAATTTAGCCTGTGCACTTTGGACAAGAATGAAGTAAGACATCCAGTGTAGCCTCACTGTGTGTGTGTGTGTGTGTGTGTGTGTGT
>NC_034596.1:15110960-15163460 GCF_900095145.1 Mus pahari
GAGAGAGAGAGAGAGAGAGAGAGAGAGAGAGAGAGAGATTACTCATGTGTTCCCATGCCCACATAGGTGCACGTAGAAGCTAGAGGTTGACCAGATGTCTTCCTCAAGAGTTTGTTTTTGTTTTTGTTTTTCCATTTTATTTTTTGAGATAAGATCTTGTCTGAATTTGAAGCTCACCAATTGGCTAGATGGGCTAGCCAGCAGGCCCCTGAGATCTACCTGTCTCAACTGACTCCCTTAGTTACAGACATGCATTGGCATGCCCATCTTTTTACTTGGATGCTGGGGATCTGAACTCAGGTCTTCATGTGTGGGCATCAAGCACTTTGCCAACCGAAGCTATCTCCCTAGCCCCTGACCTTCACTCTTGATGGTCTGATGGTGTGAACAAATCAGACTGGCATCCTCATACTTCGGATCATGAATGATGTAATCAAAAGGCATCTTCTGGAGGAGCTCCAGGTCTGGCCAGGGGTCGGAGAGCTGGAGGTAATGCCAATCCGATTCCTCCTGGAAGCCTGTGAGATTGGCAAGAAAAGGGACCCATGAGAAACAAGATGTAAGGCAGAGTTATTTAACTGTGCCCAAGGATGATGTGTGGAACCTAATCACTGTCAATCTACGGCTTTCTGGGGACCCCTACTATATCTAAAAAGCTTCTGTCATGGCCATATTTCAGGATGGCTCTAACAGGACAAGGTCATGCACTGAGATATGTCTCCACTCAGCTGAACAGCCCTCACTCTGTCTCATGTAGATGCAGGTCTGCTCTCTGCTCCACACACTGGCTTCCAATCCTCCACAATCCTGAGCCTTGAGCTCATGTTACCTTCTAGAGACACCTACTTTATGCACAGCCTGAGCTCCTTGTCCTTGTGGGACCTGTGTAAGTCTATTTCTTACTCTATCATCTAAGCCACCCCAGCCAATGTGACTCAGTTGGTGTTGTCGATCCACTTCTAGAAAGTACTTGAGCTATGGCTTTCCGCTGCAAAGATCAGCAACACTCACAACATAACCCACATTTTACACTTGCCAGCAGCCTCTTAGGCTAAGCCTGGTTCAGCCTTCTGGTACTCATCAAGATTAGCCAGCCAAAAAATCTAATTGGTCCAGTTCCAATTACATGATAAATTAATATCCTATATTATGGTGAATGAATACTATAGAGAAAGTTATAGGTGCCGATTTAAGTATATGCCATATACCTTGGCAGTAGACATGACCACAAGGAGAAAGGAGTTTACCAGATTTTTAATAGGCACTTCATACCCCATGGAAGAGGAAGTATCGACAGTTTGCAAGAAAAACAAAACAAAACTGATGTAATAGAGTAGTTAAGAAAACACCCATTTAGGTTTGATGAAGTGTGTTCAAAACCTGTCTTCATCACTGTTCTATCCAAGAAAGCAAGATGATAGATACTCAACAGCTTCTGGTGTGGGAAAACCACAGAAATCACAGGAGAGGGCTGGATGGGAGTACTGGATCAAAGATTTTCCTGACCAAGCTCAAGCTCAGACAGTGCTCACAGGAGCTTCTCTGACTCCAGTGTGGTGCAGCTGGTGACCTCTGCATGGCAGTCAATTCCCCCCACACAAGGGCACAGGTATGTTTGCAGGACAAGGCCATACGAGGAAGATATGGATGCATCCTGGACAGGACGAGGAGGGAACAGTGTGTGCTTTACCATCAGCACAGGGTATGTGCAGAAAGATGCTTGCCTTCGTCCAATCAAATCTACTTAGCAAACGGGTTTCAGACACCTCCTTCTCCCAGTTTCTACAATTCTTTCTCCCCTAAATGTTGTCCTGGATATTTGGTTGCCTTAGCTGAGGGACCCTCCCTGATAAAGAACTCCACATTCTACAGGCCATGAGCCAGTGAAGCCCAGTTCCTGCTTTGGTACTGCTTAGCTGGGCTCCTAACATAAGAGGCCAATAGCCTAGCTCACAGGGCTGCTGTATAGAAGATCAAATGGAGATAGTATCTATCACAGTGTTTGACACATGGAAAGTAGTCAATAAGTAAGCATGGATGATTTCAGCATTAGTAACTCTATCCTTATAAAATTCTATATTAAAAATCATTCTATACGAAGGAAAAAAATGACTACAAGAAAGGAAAGACCCTTGGGACAAGCCAAACTGTGAACCTGAGAGCCAATTCTGAAAGGGAGGTGGGGAGAGAGACACAGTTACCATGGCCACTGACAAAGGTCGAAGGATACTTGCCCAAGCCCAAGGGTCACCAGACACAACTCACTGGCATTGATCTCTTCTTCATCGTAAACATCCACTTCTGTCAGGCGAATCAGCATCCTGGACAAGACACTGAGGAACTGCAGGTAGGCACCCGTCTTCCCGATCTGTGAAGACACTAGAATCAGAACCCAGAGGCAGGAAGCCTGTCCCTGTGCTGAACACCACCTAGAACGTTCTCCTGCCGCCTAAAGTCTCACGGAAAGGCACATCATAGCAACGAGAACCGTGTGGGTGCATGGCATTCACCAATGCATTGAACAAAGCAAGGATGTGTACTAGATCTGCCTTCATCCAGGGACATGGCATGTGCATGCATGCATGTGTGCACGTGTGTGTGTGTGTGTGTGTGTGTGTGTGTGTGTGTGTGCCTGCATATACACACTAAATAAAATTATTGAAAAAGGACCAATGATCAATGGTCATATTCAATAGGCTCAATCTTACTATTGCACTTGTGGGTGTTCATGCATGTAAAGGCCAGAGGTCAACCTTGGTTGTCACTCTTCAGTGCCATCCACCTCAGTTTTTGACACAGAGTCTCTCCATTGGCCTAGAACTTGCTAATTATGCTAGGCATCCCAGGGAGCCTCCTGTCTCTACCTCCTCAGTACCGTGATTACAGGTGTCAGTCCCAGGTCTTGATTTCTATGTGGGTGCTGGGGCACAGAACTCGTGTCCTCAAGCTTGCGTGACAAGCACCTTGCCAACAGATCCATCACCCCAATTCCATTTTTCCTATTTTTCAGTTAGTAAAAGTAATGTATAGTCATTTCAGACAAAGAGAAAACTTACAGCCTGATAATAAAATACAGCACTGCTGATCCTGCTTCTCCTCTGAAGACAATGCGTGAGGAGCTAGCCTTGCCGAGATATGCTTACAAATACAGTGGGGTGTTTTTCCTAATTGACAAAACATTTTAGAGAGAGGAGGTGTATATTATTCTGAAAGTTGATTTCAAGTTACATTTCTTAGAGAAAGTTCATTGGTAAAATAAAGAGACCTCTTAAATTTTCTGTGGCTGAATTCTGGGATATGGGAATCCCCAAAGGTGTTCAGCCGAGACTTAGCCAGGGGGACTTACTTTCATTCTGGGTCATGTCTCCTCATTATAAATAATACTAAAATTTGCATTTCTTGGGATAGATTCCTGGCAATGAAGAAGCTGAGTAGAAAGACAGTACATGCTAAACTCGTAATAAACCAGTCAGTCAGGCAACACTCTAAGGCTCTAATACCTCTAATTGGGAAGATCAAAGTTTGTTGTGTGTCAGGAGATGTTTGGACAAAATGTGGTCTCAGGCACTTGGACCCCAGAGTCTTCTCTCGGTCCCTGACCAATTCTAAAGATCATGACACCCTCCTCTTCCCATGCCTACCACAAGGGACACGCAGACCCTTGGGGCTCTGTGTGTGAGTGTGTCTGTCTGTGTGTAGCTGGTCATTGAGCCCCAGGGATCCTGTGTGTGTCTCCCCAGCACTGGGACAATAGGTGATGATGCCACACCCAGCTTTTTATGATGGTGCTGAAAGCACATCACTGTGTTTACACAGTGAGCGCCTCACCAACTGAGCCATCTCCCAGTCCTGCTCCCTGCAGATTTGTCAGGTAAAGTGATCTCTGAAGGATACACAGTGAACTGACAGTAAGCTGAGTCCAACTCTCCATCACCAGTTCACCAAAACCTTCCAGCACATACTGACACTTGGTATCTAACTGGAAAAAAATACTCAGATACTCTCTATGATGGTGAAGGTTGAACTCAGCCAGAAATTACAAGTAGTTCCTATCCAGACACCATCCTTATGCCCCACACAGGTAGAGGAGAAAACTGGGGTTGGACGATGGAAAGAAGTTGGTAACGGGAAGAAGTTGGCAAGGGATAGAATGTTAGTATCACCCGCCTCGTCTTCCTGCTCACTCCGAGTCTTCGGATTCTTCATTTCAATAATTGACACTATATTGGGGAAAAGTCTATTGTTGTTGTTGTTGCTGCTGCTGTTGTTTGAGACAGGGTCTCACTATGTAGCTCAGGCTATCCTGGAACTCACTATGTGTCAGGCTGGTCTCAGACTCACAGAAACTCACTTATATCTGCCCCCCAGTGCTGGGATTAAAGGCATGCACCACCACACATGGCTGAGAAGAGCGTCCTTTGAAGGACTGACTAGATCAGGTTAGCCTGTGGTCACGTCTCTGAGGGTTGATCCTAATTATGTTCATTGTCTTGGGAAGACACAGCCTGATTTGGGCATGATCATTTCCTGGCTTTGGGTCCTGAATGGTTCAAGAATGGCGACATCCAGCTGAGCACCGGGCGCGCATGCATACAGGTCTCTCCTCTCGGCTGTGGAAGTGACTAGCTGTTTCAGGTTCTTGCCGCTGGTTTCCCTGCTATGATGGATTGTGACCTGGAATCGTGAGCTAAAATCAACCCTTTCTCCCCTAAGTTGTTTTGTGTCTGGGCATTTTATCGCAGCAGCAGAAATGAAACCAGGACACTCACGAAAGCTACACAAAACGAATACGTGGCCCTCAGCTCCAAGACTGTCCCTCTGGCAGTGAAACCGAAGACGACCCTGGAGGCCTGGCCTGTGCAGGGGCAGCAGGCATGATACCCACCTGAGGTGGCCCACTGAGCAGCAGCCTGCGGGGGTGGAAGCTGTCCACACGGCCCTCAGCTCTGTTGCCGTAGTCCATGTGGCTGGGCCGGGGCACTGTCCACTGCCGGTAGTAGAGAGATTGTTCAGTTGATGTCATCATCTTGCTGAGCAGGGGGCGGAAGGAGCTGGTCCACATGACAGAAGGGGAAGGCAGGAGAGACGCAGACTTGGGCAAACCGCTGCTGTCGGTGGACAGGAGCATGTCGTACACAAGCTTAGGCAGGAAGACGATGGGTGGCTGCCGGCAGGCCTTGGCCATGGAGCACTGAGAGGCTTGAAGGACCAGCACATTGGCAGTGGGCACCGCACATGTGGATGAAGAGCCCGAGGAGGAGGAGGAGGAGGACAGCTGGGAGGATGGGGCGGCTGGCACCTGCAGGCTCCTCCGGCCAGTCCTGAGGCTAGAATCGGGCTGTGGGACCAGGCCAGGGCTGTGCCTACTGATAACTGTAGGTCCCTGACTCACTCGGAGACGCTGGATCTCCCCAGGGGCCCTGCCCTCCTCTGCAGGGCCACAGGGTGGAGGTGATCTGGCAAGCTCTCCCTGAGGAGGTCCTGAGGGCTGGGCCAGGGACTCACCATAGAGCACCGAGCCTATAAAAGAGAGGAATGTGGTCAGAGGCACCCCAGGAACGAGCTATCAAACTCACGGCTGCTCCTGTGCCTACCCCAGATATGCTGGGACGATTTAAGCCAAAGCTGGTAGACATATATTTAGCCAACTTCTCCTCCACAAACCAAATCTCCCTCAGTCACAGAGCGCCATGCTGATGCAAAGGGTGTGCATATCCGCGCGGCAGACCATCCACAGTACCCGCTGTCATTCTTGGGCTTCTAAAGCAAATCTCCTGATGGGAGCTCTCCCTACCCCAGCCCACAGACTGGTGTCCCCTAATCTCAGCTAGGCTCCAGTGAACCCCACACAAGCCTACATGCCCCTGAGCTTCTCAGCCTAGAATATTCCCTGCCCAGGAACACCTCTTCCTTAGGCTCTACATGAAGAGGACTATTTTCTGGAACCTGCAACAAACAACTGCCCTACATTTGTCCTATATGTGAGACAACTCGAAGGATTTGGTGTGACTCTGTACACAGAGAGGATTAACCCAGCACTGATGTTTACAGGCAAAGATGAACTTAGCTTTGTTCTGTTTCACTCCTATTTCTGATTTAGTTTATGTGGTAAACAGATTTCCATAAAGCATACATCCTTAGTCCTGGTTAACCCTCCTTCTTATTCCCACTTCTCCCCAATCCCACAACCCTGATTATTATGTTTGGTCTCAAACTTTCTCTGTAGCTGAGCATGGCTTTGAACGTTTGATCCTGTAGCCTCTGACTGTGGTGATTACGGGCATGTGCCACTATGTCTAATTTATGTGGGTCTAAGAATTAAATCCAGGGCTTTGCGCATGACAGGCAAGCACTCCACCAACTGATGGCATCCAGAGCCCCCTAGATGACACTTCTCAAGGACTGAGTTCATACTGAATTCACCTTTTAACACTCAGATTACACTGAATGCCCACTATGGTACATACTTTAAGATGGGCAATGCTATTTCCTGTGCATGAGGTCTTGGCTGAGCTCGGAGACCAAGGATCTCCTGAGGTGGGTGCCCACATGAGACTTTACTCATAGTTTCTCTTCCTGGGTACAGGCCTTGTGAGCTCTTGTTGTCTTCTCATGACGTCTCCTATGTTTGCTTCTCTGGACAAGACTCCTGCTCTCCCCAGGCAGGCAGTATCCTTGAAAGCAATATCTAGGAAAGGGACACCAAAAGAGGTGTACCCACATGGCCAGGACGCTAAGGCTCACTCTGTAGCCAGGGGCAGCCTCGATCTCTCCTACCAGCAGGACAGCTGGACACTAGAGTCCTGTCCTGTCTTCAGGCTTCAGGGGTCCGGTTAGTTCCCGGCTATTCTTGAATCAGTTCTAGACTATTCCAGAGCCTGCTCTCCCTGGTCCTGACTGGAAGCCTAGGCGAAGCAGACACCCGTGTGTGTTCTTCTCAGTCTCTGAAATCCAAGGCAGCCCCCATATGTGATGTTCCCAAGTGGAGGCTCACCTGAGGCTTTGGAAGAGAGGGACGAAGATGCAGAGTCATGGGAGTGGGAGCGCTCCCTCTTCACAGGGCCCCTCTGCTCTGAGGTAGAGCCTGCTTCGAAACACCCTGAGAACACAGAGGAGTCACCATTCCTGAGCAGCCTGGCATTCAGAAGTGAGGCAGTAATCACACCTCGCTCCATTTCTTCTTTCTCATTCTTTCACCTGCTGCCATTTTAGACACACACACACACACACACTCACGCACGCACGCGCATGCACACACACATGCATGCACACACACCACACCCTTAGCTAGACTGAGCTCACAACAGAGTAAGAACAGAACAGGAAGAAGTGGGTCAGGTCAGGCCAGTGAGTGTGGTCACGCCATGGGCAACAGGGAACTGGGAAAATTTAATACCATGGTCACAGTCATGCTAAAATGAGCCACCTCCCAGAAAGTCATGGTGAGAAGGCCTTGCCATCTTATAGGACAAGCTGAAGGCAGGAGAGACTTTTGTCTGTCATGTCTCGTCACTCAGTCAGCAGGCAGAGGAGGAAGCGGCCTTTACACCCATCTCTTTGACATCTGTACCCACAAATGCACAGCCTCTATTTTCCCACTGTACTGTGGACCAAAACCGGATGCTGCTCTTATTTGAATATCATAGTAAAAATATGGCATAAGACTCCTAGCGTCTACTGATGCTGCTGCCTGACCTCGTGAACTTCAATAGCACTCAGCATAATGGTGGGTGAAAATCTACCAGCACTGAAACCAAGCATGAACTTGAACTGTAAGAAATCACCACTTTCTTCCTATTTATGAGTTCTAGATCATAGAAGAACCTATAGGGATTCCCATGTTCCCACACCACCAAGAACAATGGAGCAGGGAGAAAGACAGAATCCTAATCTTATGAGGACGATGTCATTTAGCGGATGCCCCAGAGATTGTGAGGCAAGAACACCTAGGTACACCCTCACCTTCTGTCCCCGCCTCCTCATCTTCATCTGTGCTGCTCAGCTTCTCCCCATCACTCTCCAAGGCCTCGTTCTTGGACCCCTTCTCCAAGGGGATATCATTGCTAACAAAGTAGGCAGCCAGACCCAGTTCCTGCTCCAGGGCTGTCCTCACCAGGCAGGAGGAGTTTATTAGACGCAGGTCACAGTACCTCAGAGACCTGGGGAGGACAGAAGGTGTTCTTATCCATTGCATGCCTCTTCTGCCCCCCAGGAGGTTCTGCTGCTAGAGGACAGAGTGACAGGGCCACGCCTGCCTCCCTCATTAGACCACAGGTCTCTGATACACGGAGAAGCTTAATGTGAGCTCATCACACCAAAGCCAGCTTCACACCAAGTCTCAGCAGGCACCTACCAGGGATCTACTCCTGTGGGGCATGTAATCAAGATACCACTGATAATCCAGTTGGGTGGAAGTGAGGCTTGAACCTCACTCAGCATTGCCATTTCCCAGGAGGCTTGGAAACTCTGACAAGATGTGCAGTTTCCCAGAGGCTCTGGTTTTTTCTCCTCATTTAGATGAAACCGAATATTCGTAAGGACCTATGTGTACTGTCAGAGACTGAATGTTGGATATTGAATTAAGTCATCCACACTTAGTGTTTCCCCCGGGGGGGAATTGTACTGGAAGCTAGGGATATGACAGCAATGGAATCAGACATAGTCACTGCTATGAGAGCCTTGTAGGAGGACAAGTGACCTCCTAAGTGTGTGTAGCCTAGAAAGTGAGGGGAGTCACTCAAAGGTCGTGTTCCTGTGGTGACTGCAGAGACGCACAGGTAGGTATGAATGAGAATGGCTCCCATTGGCTTGTTTATGTGAATGTTTGTTTCCCAGTTGGTGGAATTGTTTGGGAAGGATTAGGTGATGTGTCCTCCTTGGAAGAGGTGTATGTATCACTGGGCCCATGCCAGGCCCAGTCAGTCAGTCTGTCTGTCTGTCTGTCTGTCTCTCTCTCTCTCTCTCTCTCTCTCTCTCTCTCTCTCTCTCTCTCTCTCTCTCTCTCTCTCTCTCTCTCTCTCTCTCCCATATCAGATGTAAGCTCTCAGCTCCTGCTCTCTAGTGAAGTGCCATAGGTATGGCCTGTCTACCTGGTGCCACACTTCCTTCCATGATAATGATCATGGATTAACCCTCCAAAACTGTAAGCAAGTTCCCAATTAAAAGCTTTCTTCCATTGTTGTCTCTGTCACAGTATCTCTTCAACAGTAATAGAAACAGTAACTAAGAAAGACATTACTCTTTGTACTCAACAACCTACTCTTTCTGAGTGGCATCGGGAGCCC
Source organism: Mus pahari (assembly GCF_900095145.1). NCBI lineage: Eukaryota > Metazoa > Chordata > Mammalia > Rodentia > Muridae > Mus > Mus pahari. The sequence continues at coordinate 15,120,245 of NC_034596.1, forward strand.
CCCAACCACCCCCTCCCCAGTCACCACAATGGTCAAGGAACCAGGATAACTGGCCCCAGCTCTGGGGATGATGGTGACAATACTACATGGACTGTCCTCTCTAATACACAGAGATCCCCCAAACCGAGGTCATTTCCCCTCAGTCTAGCACTGCTAACCCTAACCCTAACCCAACAGTATCCTCTGAGAAATGGGAAATACTGTCCACAACTCAGACATGTTGCTCTGGAAAACCAGCCCAAACATGCCACCCACGCCAACTGGGAGTGTGAATTCTCCACCTGGGATTGGACAACGGCAACACAGGACATCGTCCTCCTCCCCTCCTGATCTCCTCAGGACCCCAGGGGCCCTGATTCCTGACTTACCGTGGCAGCGACTCCCCATGAGGGTCCATCCCGCTGAAGATCAGGATGCAGGGCAGGCCCTCCAACTCCAAGTAAGTCTGAGGCCTCCATTCCGCATCCTCGATTTTCTGCCACATCTGCAGACATGAAAGATGTGAGTGAATATTCATAAGGATCCAAGTATACCATTGTGGGCTGAATGCACTAACTGGCACTGGTGAGATAGCTCAGCCATCAACGCTCTTGCTGCCAAGCCTTAGGACCCAAGTTCAGTCCCCAGAACCCACTTGGTAGAAGGGAAAAAACACTTCTCAAAAGTTATCTTCTGAAGTCTACGTGGGTCCTGTGACGTGTGCACGCACACGTAAACAATAAACAAATGAATGTAAAATAAAGAAAGCACACTGGCCAGACATGCAGTTGTACAAACCACACTTAGCACTGGCCACTTCCTAACCAGCCTGGCCCCAGAACACTCTGACAGCCATCCACTAATTGATCACCCTCACAATCCACCTCGTGTAACACAAAGGAAGAGCTTTGTTCTGCATGTGTGTGGTGAGCCACTGTGTTTTCAGTTGGGGAGCTTTATTCTGTTCCTGGCTATCTCCCACAGCAGGATCGGGATGTGTGAGAACATCTGGAAGACAGTGGGTGGCCCAGTTGCCTCAGACATCCCTCTAGTGTTCTCTAGTGGTGGTGACTGTGCCCCTGCCCCCTCCCCCTCCACCCTCCCCTCTTTTCATGGCTTCCACCTATTTGTTCTTTCAATCAACTCTCTCTACCCCCTTTATATCTTCGGTCATCTATGTGTTTAATGAGAGCCTACAGGGGACCAGGCACTGCGATTGGCTTTGAGGGACCAAGATCTGCCCTTCCTTCACCACTTTGACAAGAATCGAGACTGCCCCCTCCCCAAGTGTGAAATAGGATGACTTCATAAAAAAAAAAAAAAAAAAAAAAAAAAGGAAAAGAGATTGAGCTGAATTCTGAAGGAATAAGCCTTAGCTAAGCGAAAGGAAGAGAAAGGTACCTCCAGAATAGAAAAATAGCATGCTTCATACACAGACTGATACTGAGGCTCTGTTGGGGGACACAGGGAGCCTGGGGCTGAGAGGTGGGGAAGCAGCAGAGGACGTAGAGGGGTGGCTCACAGCTCAAGGGCCTGCTGACACCACGCCTTCTTGCTGTCCTTCAGTGGCTCCTGCAAAAGCCCTCTGCCCCTGAGTATAACACCTACCTTGAGCTGCTTCACAAAGTGCTTGCCGACAGTGATGCCGGAGCTGGGGTGGCCCAGGATGATCTCAAAGTGTTCCTCCAGAGCCAAGCGAGCCCGCACATGGGCCAGTCGCTCATAGGCCACAGCTGCCAGGGGTGAACAGGGCACGCGCAGCAGGACCATGAGCCCGTGGCCACAGGGGCACTGCTTCGGGGAGTTGAGGAGGTTCTGGGTGATCTCGAGGGTCTCCACTGACGTATGGTTCTTCATCTGCGGGAGGCCACTCACGGCCATCATGGCAGCCGCGTAGTGCTGCACGAGAACAAAGGTCCTGATCACCGCGCTGTGCAGGCGGGGGAACCTGCAAGGAACACAAAGAGACCATGCCCATGACCCTGGGCTGGCCATGCTTGCCATGCAAGACACGGGCGATTTCCAAGTTACAGATGCAACAGAATCCTGTAGGGCGGTGGTTCTCAACCATCCTAATGCCACAACCCTTTAGTACAGTTCCTCACACGGTAGTGACCCCCCCAACCCATAATTATTTTTATGCTACTTCATAACTGTAATTCTGCTGCTTTTATGAGTTGTGATCTACGAGTTTTCTAATGGTCTTAGGTGACCCCTGTGAAAGGGTTGTTCAACCCCAAAGAAGTCCTGGCACACAGACTGAGAATCACTACTGTAGGGGTTAGCTGTTGGGGACTTTAGAAACCAAATCACGATTGCCTTTGGGTTTTTGTTTTGTTTTTGTTTTCCCAACCGGGAGGCAAAAGCATAGGTCTGTTACTGTTGCTTCTGCTCATGCATTTTCCAGCACTGGGTATGACGCACATGCCTGTAAGCATGCATACATGCTCGCCATTGGCCAGACACCTCAACCCAGAAGCTGGATATAATGGCCAGTCTTCATTGTCAACTTGACAAGGTTTAGAATCCTCCCAGAGACACAGCACATCTGTGAGAGTGTTTTCTCAGAGGTGGAAGTGATGGAGGAGAACCATAGTGAATGTGGGTGGTGCTGTCCCACACAGCAAAAACGGAGACACACGCTGGGCAGCAGCAGTCATCTCTCTCCACTTCCTGCCTTTAGCAGTGATGGAGCCAGCTGCTTCACCCTCCTCCCATGGCCCCTCTGCCATGAGGGACTGCACCCTCAAACGGTGAGCAAAAATAAACCCTTCCTTCCCTAGCGTGCTTTCATCAGGTGTATCATCACAGCAGTGACGAAGGAAACTAGGACAGCAGGCAGTCTGTCCCAGGCTTCCACTGGAAAGAGGAGAACACACAGCTGCCAAGTCCCCAGACTTGGAGACCATCCTAAAGGCTACACTGAGGACATTTAAATTATAGTGAGTTCTTAGAGCCATGACTAGGTGTCTAACCTGATGAATTAAAAACCAGGACATAGACAGAAAGGACAAGAATCCCTTCCTTTGCTTCAGAAACCGTGGTTACCACATTGTCCCTGCACAAGGGCACTCACTGTTCCCATGACTGCATGGCAGTTCTAACCCATGTGTCAGAAACAAATTCGAGGGAGATGTCTTAGTGGGTAAGAAGCCTGTTGTGCAAGCAAAAGGACCTGAGTTCAAATCTCAGCACCCACATCAAAGCCAGATGTATTCACATCTGTAATCTCAGCACTCCTAAGAGCATGAGAACTCCAGGAAGCTCACAGGTAAGCTAGCCTGAGTATTCAGTGCAAACAAACAAGAGGCCAGGTCTCAAACAAGGCAAAGGGGGAAAACAGATGCCCGAGGTTGTTCTCTGGTCTCCAAACATGTGCGCAGCACATCCTTATCTGAATTAAGACAAACTAATGGAGAGAGAGAAAGAGAGACAGAGACAGAGACAGAGACAGAGAGACAGAGAGAAGACCTAAGCAACATTGAAATAAACCAGGTCTCTGTACATCATCACTGTGTTTCCAAGAGAAATTAATGAACTAATGTCAAGTTGATCCATGATGCTCATGCGAATTCTTCAAGCTGGAGTAAGTCCTCAAGAACTACAGCAGTGCTCCCATGTGTGTTCCAGCAGGGCAGCTAGCTCACTTACGACCATTACTAACAGCACTTTCTCCAACCCCATGACATCACCCACTTCTCCACTCCAACCTCCTTTTCATGGCTCAGTGACTTGGGAGGTTATGTGCACTGGAGAGAGAGCCTGAGGAAATGGTCATTGTGGTCTAAGGAAGGCATAATCGGCCCTGGGATTTGGGCATGAAGGGTACTGGGTAGCCCAGGGATTGTTTTGCTCTAACTTTGGTACATGGGACAAATGATGCACAGATGATGTTGAAATGTGTTCTGCCTGAAGGACAAGCAGAGTCTTCTCTTCCTGGCCAAGGTGGAGTGACAGGAATCAGTGTTGTTTCCCCAACCAGCAAAGAACGCACAAGGCAATGTTTTCAAGACAGAACACATCGGACAGTGAAAAGGTTGGTCCTGGGCCTGCAAAACAGAGAGTGGAAGCCCCAGCTTCCTCCCAGAGTTTCTGAGATAGAGTCAGGAAGTGGGAAGCAGGCGAAGCTCAGAGGTCCACACAAGCTGGGGAGAGGTATTGGAGTGCTGAGGCATCTCAGGTCACAGGCAAAGTTCTGGAGATCCACAGGAATGAGCAACAATAGAGGCCACACACAGAAGGAAACTAACCCAGGCCAAGGACAGACGCACTGTTAAAAAAATTAGTCGGGAAAGAGATGGAATGTGTATACGCATGTTCATGTGGGTGTGTGCACATGCACACAGGTGTATGTGCACCTGTATGAACAAGCATGTCGAAGCCATAAGTCAACTTTGGATGCGCCAACAACACTCGACCTTATTATTTTAGGTAGTGTCTCTCAGTGAACCTGGAGCTCACCAGTTGGCTAGACTGGTGAGCCAGCGAGCCTCAGCGATCGATCGCTCTCTTCTTTTTACTCACACGAGAGTAAATGAGCACTGCTACAGCTGACTTTTTACTGCCGGTGCGGGGGGAATCCAGCCTCAGCCACTTTTGCTTGCACGGCAAGCACGTGACTTGAGCTCACACGTGGTTAGGAATAGTCACCTTTCCCACAAGCCACATGGAAGCCCCAAGGGTCGTGGAAAGTTCTGAAGAACTTAAGAGGGTCTTGCCTTAGTCATGAGCAAAATTATAAACAAGAGATTCTTCCACCAGCCAACCAAGCTCAAACAGCAGACCTGGAAGGCTTTAGCTGCTTCTCAAATGCTTCATTGTATCCCAGAATAAAACTTATGGTCAACAAGAATAAAACAGCCAGCCAGCAAGGTACAGTCTACAAGGTTCTGGAATAGCAGCATGACAGAAGTGTCACCGACCCAAGGTGATTTGGATGCAGAAGAAATATGGGTCCCTTTGATGGAGCGATTGACTGGGTCACCAGGGGGGGGGGAAGTAAACCCCCTTCTGGACCTCTGTGGCCCAGGTGCTCAGGCTTCCATGCCTCACCTACTCTTGAAGCTACCAAGCATGTCTACTAACTCTGAAGAGAAACGTACCTTTTCCCCAATGCTGTGACCATGGCCTCAAAGGAGCTGTCATATCGGAGCAGAGGAAGACTGTGTCCTGACAGGGTGGAGTCAATAAACTCAGACAGCCCGAAGTACTTCTTACTCTCATGATACAGGTCCACACCCTAAACAGAAGAGCACTGTCACTCAAGTGTCACATTCACAGGGAAGGTTGGGGGTTCATAGACCAGGTCTGTGCACAGTGTTGATTGACATCACGATTAAGCCAGTGGTTCTCAACCTGTGGGTCACAACCCCTTAGGGGTTGGATGATGCTTTCACAGAGGTCACATGAATTATCCTGCATATCAGATACTTATATTAAATTCAAAACAGTATCAAAATTACAGTTATAAAGTAGCAATGAAATAATGTTAGGATTGGGCGTCACCACAACATGAGGAACTGTATTAAAGAGTCACAGCATTAGGAAGGTTGAGAACCACTGATTCTAAACAGTACTGATCTTGTGATCCCGTGGGGGTGAGTAGTTTGTATCAGTCTGCAGGACTAGAGCAAAGAACAAAGATGGTGTTCCCACCACTTGTTTCCCATTCATTTGTCCCCAATGTCTTCATGGTTGTGGATGATGGAGGGGTGAACTCAACTTTATCTAGTGTGTCTTACACTGATATAAAATTCTTTCCAAATGAATGAAGGAACTCCTCCAACTTGGGCCAAGCAAAGTTGGGAGAGACTGTTCAAAATGCAAAGGCGTGACCCTGCTCTCAAATAGTGGAGAGGGCGAGTACTAGGGCCAAGGAGCCTGTCCCTGGTTCATCCCCCAACAGGGGTCCTATGCAAGTGGCCCAGCCCTTTCTTCCCATTCTTGCATTTGTAAATCAGAAGATCCTCTGGCACTTTTGCATAAGTTCATGGGTATAAAGCACTTGCAGTGCCATAGAAATACTGATTCTGGGGCTGGAGAGAGATGGCTCAGTGGTTAAGAACACTGACTGCTCTTCTAGAGGTCCGGAGTTCAATTCCCAGCAACCACATGGTAGCTCACAACCATCTGTAATGGGTTATGGTGTCCTCTTGTGGTGTGTCTGAAGACAGTGAAAAAGAAAAGAAAAGGAATACTGATTCTGATGGCATGGGACAAAGGCCAAGCCTCCATATCCTTGGGAGTTTGTGGGAAGACTAAAGCATTCTAAAGAAATCCAGAATTCTAAGGTACTTATTCCTTGTGTGCCCATGGAATTCTCAAATGAGCAGAACTCTGGGCATCTACTTTCATAAATGGTGACTGGTGACCAGCTAAAGCAAGCCTCCCAGGCTAGAGGGAGGAAGTTCTGGATAAAGAATGCTTTGATCACGGCTGTATAGCAAGCCACTCCACATGGAGTGCAAACCTCTCCTGTCTCCCAGGGCTCCGTCGTCAATGTCTTTATCCAGTGCCAGGAGAAGAATCATTGGAATGTTATTCTGAGACTCAGAACTTCAGTTCCTGGGGAAAATGTCAAGTCAACCCATAGACGGGCTTCAGAAATTTCTCCTGAAATCCAGAGAGGCTTTAAATCTAACCCCAGACCAAACCAAAGATCCAAGGAGCTGAAAGCCACTCGTTCCCAACGGACTAAGGCTTCTGCTAAAGCCAGGGTCTCTAAACTTAAGTATACTGGTTACACCACAGCCCAGCCACACTCACATTACTGAAGGAGATGGGCCAATGGATCTCATTGTATGGGCTAATGAGGGTGTGCTGAGTCTGTAGCGCATATGGGAAAGAGGTCACATGGAGGGTCACAATGTTGGGCGCCTCTTTCACCTCCCTGCAGTTGAGCAGTCTGTCCACTAACCCCACAGATGGGTCACTTTGAGAGTAGATGTTATGAACAGCACTGCTGAGGAGAGAAAAGGAGACAAATGTTAAATAGAATTACTAAGGTTGGAGAACCTTACCAGGATAAGGCAGCTGATTAAACTTACAACTAGTTCCCCAACGGCACCTACAGTTGACGCATACTGCTCTGCCCAGGACTAGGGATAAAAAAGTGACTAGACTTTATATCTGTCGGGGACTCTAACAATAGATACATACAGGAAAACTGACTATCTGGGAAGGAGCTATGGTGGACTTCTTGCATGATACTGGGTGTGCTCCTACCCAACCTCGTTCTGTGTCAAGAGGCGATGGGGATGTGAGGGAGGAAGGGAGGAAACTCAGGGGACCAGATGAGCCTTCAAGTGTCCTCCTGAGGCACAGAGGACATTGCCTGGTAGAGTGCTCATTTGCCTACTGTGTGCAAAGCCCTCATTTGTCCTCAGCACAGTGTAAAACGGGGCATGGTGGTGCACACATGTGATCCCAGTGCCTGGCAGGTGGAGGCAGGAAAGTCGGAAATTCATCCTTGGTAATGTATTGTGTTCAAGGATAGCTTAGGCTACAGGAGACCAGGTTTTGCCTCAAATAAAATGATAATAATAATAATAATAATAATAATAATAATAATAATATCTACAAAGTCAAATAAAGTCTTATTGACTTGAAATGATTCAAAGATAATTTAAGAGGACAAATTCTACATTATTTTAGAAGACAGCATTAACGGAATAGGAAACATTTTGGACCTGGGGTCTCAGAAGCTAGGCCTGCCCCAAGCTTTCTTTGGTAGACAATGGCCTTGGCACTCTCTTATATCTAGGGGATAAAGAAGTCATTGCTTCATCTGCTGGGCTCCAGGCAGCACCTGAGACACCTGTCCCCAAAAGAAAGAACCAGAAGACAGCAGCTTCTACCACTTCCAGATGCTCCATTCCTCCAAAAACACACAGGGATTCTAGACTGTCAACTGCCCAGGCCCTGGCAAGTTTAAACAATTACAATCTGTAAGGAGCAAAGCCTTGCTGTATGACCTGGTCCAGGAATGTCCTTCCTTCCTCACTGCCACCAGAGGCGATGGCTAGCTGATCAGCTACAAGGGCAACCACCAGCAAGGTGATCAGCCACCAGCAGTCTCCAACTGAGCAACCTCATACACATCTAGGGTGAGAGCCGTTTCAAATGAATAAAAGGCATGGCCCTTCAGGAAGGGCCCCACCACCCATCATTTCAGCCGAGTTCTAGCAGGAAGGGCTTCACCCAACAACCTCAGGCTGTAATTTGGAAGCTCTGGCTAAAGGCCTGGTTCTCCGGCCTGGCTCTTGACTCCACCTTCTACAACACTCAGTCCTTAGCACTTGGAGATTGCACTGAGTGGTCTCGGGGATAACACACAGCTCTAAGATGCGGAAAACTCCCCCACATCCTCTGCTTACAAGCACTGAGCCCCAGTACCTCGCTCAAGTCTTGTGCCCTCATCCCCAAGGAGAAATATGTCACCGTCACAGACCAGGAGGTCTGACCTCACTAGATCCCAGTGGGCGTGGTCGTGGATGAGGACAAAGAGCGTATGTGGGTTCTGGAAGGAGTTTTGCAGAAAGGCCTTAAATCTTGCCTGGGCCTCCGTGTCTAGTTTCAGAACGTGTTGCTCCGCCCTCTGCTTGGTCACAGGCTCTTTCTCCAGGCCCAGCTCCAGCAGAACCCCTGTAACATAGTAGAACACCTCAGGAGCTCCTGGGTCCCTTCACCACCAACACACTGTGGGTCAGCCTGTGTGACCTGCCCTGACGGAAGAGGGCAACAGCGGGAGGGCATACAGTAGAGATACGTGGGCAGGAGAGTATCTCCAAACAATTCAGCCCAGGGCAAAGGTCTGGCTGTGTGCATAGTGTCCCCCTCCCCGGGTGCCAGCTAAGCAAGTCCCTGAAGCAACAGCTCCCAAACAGGTAACGCTAAGAGATGGGAAATGCCCAATCTCCTGACAGAACCACCTCAGGTTCAAACCATAAGCCCAATCTCCTGACAGAACCACCTCAGGTTCAAGCCATAAGCCCAACGTCATGCCACTGAGGAGGTAAGACACACTGCATTGAGTGACAGCAGCAGCCAGTCACAGAACAGAAGAGATAGCAAAAAAGATAGCCAGCTATTGGCTCTACTTTTAATCCTGAGGAGGAAAATCACTGTCTTTGGATAAATGGGAAACGATAACACTTGATCCATCTACAGCAAAGCATGGCGACAACATCCATTCTGTGACATGGGTGGATCAAAGCCCCTCCCCCGGGCCTCACACCTCCTTGAAGGGTCCCCCTACCTGAACGCCAGACGTGGAACACGGTCTGCTGGTAGGTCACCTCTGACGGTGGAATGCAAATGAGAAAGTCCACCTTCTCGAAGGACCCCAGGTCCAGATTCTGGGTGCTGGAATCTGCGATGGAGCACACGTGGGAGAGGAGCTTCTGTGCCACCGCCAGCTGAAAGGGCCGGATGCCCCGTGGCTCCGGATGGTAACCTGCAGCCAGAGCCCCGAGGGATCCCCAGTGAGCACGGCTAGAGGTGGAGGAGTCCCAGAGCACAGGAGGGGAGGCCTAGCCACACAAAGCAATCCAGAAGAGAGGCACTCTCATAGTCAAGTGCATGCTCTCTCAGGCAGACCCTGGGGCATCCTCTCAGACATCCATCTTCTTCAGATAATAAAGAGACAGCACTCAGGCAATGACACTAGACTGTGGAAGGAGCATCACGTTCCCTGGAAGGGAAAGCAATGATCTTGGCTCCTTAAACCCTTATCTGAATGAAACAGTGCACTGGGGGGAACAGAATTGGCAGGAAGAAACATAAGAAGAGAGGATGACCTTGCATCCAAACCTCCCGTTTTTAAACTGGCAGAAGGTCTGTTTTAATGCTAAGGATACAGCCTGCCTTCCAGGTGCCCCTTGGAAATTTCAAGGTCTCAAAATTTCTGGACAAGTGCTGTAGAATTGAGACCCATTCATGAAGGCTTCCTCATCTCGTGCTGAACGCACCTGAGGCTCCTCGCTCTATGACTCGCTGTCCTCAACTGTGCATACTCCTGCTAGCACGCACTGGGCACACTTACACACAAGCCACCATTGCCTGTGCACACGACAGCCATTCCCTCCGTCACTCACACTACGCCCAACTGTGTCCTCTCCGTCCGTCACTTGCTGTGCCTACCTGTGCCCCTCCTCACCACTCACTTGTGCACACCGGAACCCCACTGGCATCCAGCACAGCTGTTTTCTTGGTAGAGGAAGCAGTGAATGAGGAAGAGACATGGCCTTGATTTTCCTGGTGAAATTTGTCCAGCAAAATGTCAATGTCACCCTCTGCCCAAAACAGAGAACAGAAGTGGGTTTTGCATCTCGGAGAAATTCAACAAACCTGGACCAGCTACTGTGTCTGCTCTTGGCCTGAAGTCATGTGTGGAGAAGGCACGGTCTCCCTAACCAGAAACTGTATCCACAAGGTGGAATACACCATGGCTCCACAGGGGACGGGACCAAACAAAAATAGGATACTTAAGATCAGAAGAGAAGGTCTTTTGAGCCTTCCCAGACAACGATTGGTTCATAGAGCTTTCTTAAGGAGCATTGAAGGACTCCTGAGGGACCAGAAGCTGGAGTGGGTGGTGGATCTGAGTGACTGAATAAGCCACAGAGATAAAGACAAAACGGTGCTAAACACAGGGCAAGCCATGTGCTGAGTCCCATCCCTGTAATCCCAGCATCTCAGATGACGAGACAGAGCTACTGAACACTTGAAGTGAGGCTATAAAGGGAGACCCTGTCCCAAATAAAAAGATATGGACAGACAGACAGACAGACAGAGGAAGCACAAAGCCTTTTCCCAACTTTAGTACTCTATAGCCAGAGCAGGAAGACAGACAACCAAAAGCACTGCCCTGTGGAGGAGGCAGAGGACGTGTCAGAGCACAGAATGGGGAAAGCAGATTCAACAGCTTAGCTGCAACAGATCCCAGGGGCGGGGGAGCCCAGCAACCTCCCCTCCACGTTTATGTCATTTCAGTGTGTGCACACACACTCGCCTCGAAGCTTACCTGGACAGAGGCTGCTAAAAAAGGTCCCTAGGGAGTCCACTTTGCCAGTGACCAGCTCGTAGTGAACTTCTCTCTGGTACTCGGCAGGACTGAGGAGGCTCTCAGAGAGAATGCGGGCTTGGTATTTCCCTGAAAAGTAAAAAACAAACAAACAAAAAGACTTGTCATTGGACCCTCAGCATGAGTTCTTAGGTGACAGGAGGTCTGATATACCCCAAGCATCAGCACCATGCCTCACAAAGAAGTGAATAGAAGGCTTGCAATGCCTTGATCAAAGGGCAGGGGTGGGGGGAGAGGGGGAATAATACAAAGGCCAGTATCACTTAGAGAAAACCCCTGGGCCTGACTCTGTATGCCACCACCAGCTGTGTGGCACAGACGAGTCTCCTAGCCTTCCAGACCCACCATCCTCATTGGTCCCAAATGGTTAACATCAATGCTGGCCTCACGGAACACAGGCGATAGTGCTGGACACAGTGCGGAAGCATAGGCTTATTAAAGATGGTGGGACTCACACCCAGAAAATGAATTAAGAGAGACCAATCAGTTTAAGAGCAGAGAATGTTAAGAAACTACCAAGATGCTGTGTAGAACCAATATGCACTGTTCATTATAAATGATACAAAAACATTAGGTTGAAAATATATACCATTTATGAATAAAAACAGCACCCCAAGGGGTCTGGAGAGATGGCTCAGTGGTTAAGAGCACTGGCTGCTCTTTCAGAGGACCTGGGATTAGTTCCCAGCACCCACATGGCAGCTCTCAACTGTCTGTAACTCCAGTTCCAGGGGATCTGACATCCTCATACAGATAAAACACCAATGCACATAAAATAGAAATAAATTAAACCACTGAAAAGAACAGCGTGTTTCCCCCACCCCAAAAGCCTGTGTGCTTGGTGCTTGTCTTACCAAGGAAATTCCCTCCAGCATGCCATCTTGAGCCTCAGCCCCAGGAGCAATGGCTGCACACAGTAGGCTTTCAGGGAAATTTTTAATACTTAACTAAGCAAAGTTTCTTATCATTGTTTCTTATCTCAGTCTGGTCCTTAAATAACTGGGGGCCAGGGTGGTGGTGTAAGTGGGGGTTTTTTGTTTGTTTGTTTGTTTGTTTTTCTTTTTTCGAAGTCAGATTTTGTGGCCCCAATCTCTCCGGGAATTAAATGGGCAATGCTAACCCAGCCACTGATAGCAGACATGTCTATAACTAATCATGTTTCCAGAAATGAGCAGCGGAGACCAAGGCTGCCTTCTAAAGCCACCAGCATGGACTAAGGGACAAACTGCCCCTGCAACCCAGAACCCCAAACACGAAAGAAGGGGACCCACTCTTTTAGAGACTGGGCAATCAATAGTGTGGCTTTCCCACTGGCCAACGGGTGGCCAGGACTCACCTGTGACAGCAATGCAGGAGTCGATGGCGGCATTCCGGCAGGCACAGATGATGACCACGTAGTTGGTCTTGGAGAGTTTCCCCTCGATGAGCAGCCGGAACATCTCAGAGAGGCCCTCGGCCAGGGAGTAAGCACACTCAATAACATGCACACTGTCATTGCAGGAGCTGGCGGCCAGGCCGGCCAGCCAGGGCAACTGTGCAGAAGTCACAGGTGCGGCTGTGCCAGTGGCCGGCGGGAAGGGCTGTGGAGGCGCCTGCTGGTACTGCCTTATCTCTGTCAGGTGTGATTCGCGCCAGGAGCGCAGGAAGATCTGCTCCAGGTCCTCCATCAGCGGCACCTGGTCCGCAGCTGCAAGACATGGTGGCGGCAGAGAAATGACGTCAGCGCCTGCACGGCAGGTGCACAGGCAGCTTGCCACCAATGCTGCTTCATGCACGAATCCCAGAATATGCAGGCACACTTAGAATCACACAGCCTGAAATAGTGATGTCAAGTCACCAAGGCTTGGAGAATAGAGAATATAAAATGAAGCCAGCCATAAACCCATCATCCTGAAAGTTCATAAAGAAGAAACATGTATCTTTCTCTCCATCTACTGTAAGGATCGTGGGTACTCAACTTGATTTTTAACCACCACCCTACAAACAGATTTCCATGTTATGGTCTCCTTGCCTAGCACTGCTGATGGGTGCAAATGACTCTCGTGTGTAGGGGCTACTTGGTCATCCTTGTAGCTACTGAAGACTCTGTATTTCTTCAAGCAATTCCTCTGTAGGTACTTCTAAAATGTGTGTCTGAAGTTCACCATGTCTCTTCCTAGGCAGGCATGTTAGATAGTTTCATGTCAACTTAACGCAAGCTAGAGTCATTTGGGAAGAAGGAACCTCCATTGAGACAATACACCCACTAGATTGCCCTGGCTGCTGGGCAAGCCTGCCTATGGTGCAATTTTCTCGATTGGTGATTGATGTGGGAAGGCCTAGCCCATTGTGGATAGTACTCCCTCTAAGCAGGTGGTCCTGGATGGTATAAGAAAGCAAGCCGAGCAAGCCAGTAAGCAGCACTGTTCCTGGCCTCTGCATCAGTACCTGCCTTGTTTGAGTTCCTGTCCTGACCTCCCTCAGTGATGGACTGTGATATAAAAACTGTTAGCTGAAATATACTCTTTCCACCCCATGTTGCTTTTGGCCATGGTGTTTTATCACAGCAATAGAAAGCCTATGATTGAATTCTCAAAAGTCAACTTCCTCCGGCAACTCTGGTGTGGCAACTTTGGTCCAGTAGACTCAGCATCCGTGGGTACCATCCCCTGGGTACTGAGGGGAAAAATGATCCATTGCTCATAGCTCTCTCTTCAATGACTGGTAAGGTCATTTTTTTAAGTCTCTATGGGTGTTTTCCTTTGTGAATTATCTGGGTGTCCTAGTCTAATATTGCCTTTGAGGAACTGGAAGGGAGGTTATGAGACTTTCACCCAGTTATCCGAATACCAGCTATGAGACCTTAGCTGCCCTGCGCACAGGACAGCTATGAATGTAGTCCAACACAAACATCATAAACTTTCTTAAAAGACCGTGCTACTTTTGCTATTTTAAAACCTCTGAAAACCGTTCCCCAGTCTGTCGTGACAACACTATTGTTGCAAATGTCAAAAGGTTGGTCAAGCCTATTACAACTCCCCAACCTGTAAAAGGCAGCTTGTACTAGCAGCTCGGGGCTGTGCCAGAGTTTAATACAATGGGCCTATATATAGTTTCACTTATTTTCCCATTTACTTCTTGTAAATGCTAGAGAACATGTGTGGAGGTCAAAACTGAACATTTTCTCCTTCCATCATGTGGGTTCCAGGATCAAACTCATCTTCAGGTTTGATGGCAAGCACTTTGACCCCCTGAGCCATCTCACTGGCCCTCCTGTCTTTATTTTTATTAGATAATTCTGATTGTGATTTGAAGTAGATAATCAGATTATAATAGGCAGATTAGCCGTCATACCCCTTGTCTCTAGACAAGGAGAAAGAATGTGTGGGCTGGTCCATGGTTCTCACAAACATGGGGGAGGATGGTGATGGTGAGGCTGGAACCTGGATGGAGCTATGACAGTTGATAGATACGTGGATCTTGGGAAGGAACCTCAGAGAGACCTGATGCTGGGTCTGCCAGAACCTTGGCCATCCCGTGCCTCCATCTTGAACCTCCTCACCACTGAGCCTCTGACTACCTGAGCATTGAGGGTCAAACCTGAGCTCCTCAATGTCCACCAGTGACTGCTTACAGTGGGTCACAGCTGGCCTGGACACTTCCACCAAGAAACCAAGGCTGTATTTCCTGAATTTATATCTTTGGCCTTAGCATCCATGGAACTTAAGAACTCTCAGTCCTAGCCGGGCAGTGGTGGCCCACACCTTTAATCCCAGCACTTGGAAGGCAGAGGCAGGNGGATTTCTAAGTTTGAGGCCAGCCTGGTCTACAAAGTGAGTTACAGGACAGCCAGGGCTACACAGAGAAACCCTGTCTCGAAAAACCAAAAACCAAAAAAAGAAAAAAAAAGAAAAAGAAACCTCTGAGCAATACAACTGGAAGTAACCAACAAATCTCCCACTTATTCCGTGACACTCACCGACCCCACACACACCTTCTGTCCTCTCTCACCCCAGACACCCCCACCTGTGCTCCTACCCACAGCCAGCTCCTGACCTCTGCTCCCACCCACCTACACACCCCCACCTCTGCTCTCTCCTCAGCTCTCCAGAAGGCTGTTCCTTCTGGTGGTCAAGGCCTTTCTTGATGACCCTACATGGACCTCCCCATGCCCACATCCCATCAAGTTCCCTCTTATTCCTCTTGTCTGGCTGAGCTGACTCCCTCTGGGGGCCGAGTGTTGGCGACCTCACCTGTGTCTTTTGCGTCTGGAGCTATGGACCAGCAGGTAAGTGAACAGTCTCAGAACCACTCTGTTGATTACACCCTTCTGTTTGCTGACCCCTCCCTGGGAAGGGCGGGACAAACCCGCTCTTCATATTCTTCTCTGACCTCCTGAGTCTAGTTGGTCCTCCCCGGGAGAGTCGTCCCTAACCAGCAGCTGGACACAGGCTCACCGAGTTGGACGAGGTAGTAGACGGTCAACAACAGTTGTGTCTCCTCAGATATGGGCTGCATGGTGGAGGCACCGTGTTGCTCATAGGCCCTGGCAAGCGACTGGGAGTTCTGGTAGCAGGTGTACAGCAGGGGGCTGACGACCACATCATTCAGGTTTCCACAGAGGTAGGGAAAGTTGCCATGGCCTAGAGGAGAAGATGACACATTCAGCAACTGGTCTTGTGCTCCTCTTTGGTGAGGTACCACTGTAGCTCCCCTGAGCATAAGCACCAGGGGAGCTCTTAGGTCTTTCCGAGGCTCCTTTTCTGAGAAATCTCAGACCTGCTACAGTCCCTGCTGTGTATACCTATTTTTCCCTCCTAGAACCTAGGACAAAATGTCATCTGTCATGTCTAGCCAGAGGCAGGGTATTTACTTGTTCATGCCGCCCAATCCCTTTATTTTGCAGCTGAGCAAGTTCAAGCCCAAATTAAAGAAGCTTGCCCAGAACCAAATGCCAGTGGCCTTGAAACAGCTGGCATGTGTGTCACAGTGAGGACTGTTAACCAGACTCCGTGTCCCACCACCAAGCCTTACACCCTCCCAAGGATCTTAATCTAGCAGAGTTAACAAAACAGGTCGGTGTCTAGACCCAAAGACCTAGAAAGAGAACAGCCTTGAGGAATGCTGGAATGGATGTTAGAATCCTCCTGATGCTCTTAGGGTACACCTGCCCAAGCAGGTGTCTGACACCTTCTTTGTCATCACTGGCTGCATGACCTTAGGCAAGAACTTGACCTTCTCGAAGCCTTTGCACAATGGGGAGATGTTAAATGGTCAGTCGTGATGAGAATGAATATCTCTCTTTGATTCTCACTATGGGACTCCATGAGCCACTTCCTGAGAAAAACTTTCTCATACTCAAAGTGTGACAGATTTGCTAAGACACGTGCTGGCCCCACCCACATCTCCAAGTTTCAGAATTTAGGTATGTTCTGTCTCTGGGGCAAGCCTGTGAATCCGACTTTCTGTTCAGTCCCCTCTAACGCTGAGGTGTGGGATCAACTGGACGGCACAAATATACCAGCTTACAAGCAGCAATGTGGCTACCTTAGGAAAGGGATGCCACGCTTGTCATGCAAGGGGCTGCTGGAAGCCCCCCCCTGAGAACCGGATGAAAGCTAAGTTACAGAGCTGCTGGCCGGGCCGGGAAGCCTAGGTGGGGATCAGGGAAGGGGGCGCGCTCGAGCAAAGCAGAGGCTCTGCACTGAGTTTGCTCAGTGTGAGATGTGGGTCTGTGTGGCTCCCTTCATGAGCCATCCTGCCCAGCACAGGTGCTGGGGTCCACCTCTGAGTCCTGCAGCCTGTCTCAGTTCTACGGCCTCGGCCTCTCTCACCCACAGAACAGCATGAAAGACCATGATGGAAGGTGAGCCTCAGGGCCCCATGGAAGGCCAAGGCACTGAAGGTCAGAATTGTACTCTCCTTTCTGAATATTGTGTCGTATTTTTGTTCCTGAGGTTGGGGGTGCTGGTTTCTTTTAGGAAAGAAGGCTATAACATGAGCAGCTTCTGTTTCTGACATTTTCCTGTTTACACCTCTTTTCCTAGAAACAAGATGCCAAACGTACAACTAAGGAAGCAGACGTGTGGTCCTGTCCACCCCAGCGGGCTCAGGAACTGCTTGCTGAATCTGCACACCGCTCCCTGTTACAAAATCTCTAGCTCCAAAAGGATTTCTTCAGTTGAGCTACAATGCTACCTCCGTGTAACTACACTAGCCACCACACAGAAGAGATCAAATCCTATCTTCTCTAATGCTTCTAGAACAGTGACCATGTCTGAATGCTGCTGCACAATCCAAAATGACTGGTAGCTTTGGGTGACAATGGAACCAAGCCACGGGGTTGCTTTGTCCATCTCCCGAGTCCTCGGCAGTAGCTGGGCGAGTGCAACAGGGGTTCAGTGAAACAGAGAGAATGAAGGAAAGGACAGCAGATGAGCGAGCAGCAAGTGTCCTGGGTAGTGTCACTATGCCCCTGCTGGGACGAACTGTGTCATTGGGTCTCCTTCATTTGATCATTGCCCTGGATAGCGTTCAGACTGGCTCAGGAAGATGCCTTTGGACTCGGACCGAGAGGCGGTCACAGTTTTGTGTGGGAGTCCTTGCACGCTTCCCTACCTCTACCGCTGGGTGCACACCTGTACTTGCCTTTAAATATCACTGGCTTGGCCTTGCATATTTTCAGCAAGTTGTCTGGAACAGACACTGGTTCACCGGAGGCCACCACCGGGAAGGTGACTGAAGCTGGTCCCACCAAGCCAGCCTGGGGCACACAAGGTATGCTGGTACCTTCTAGGAACACAGCAAGCAGATTAGTAAGACATAGCCAAGGAAGCATCTGTCCCCAGCCCACCCAACATCCACCCGCCCGCAAAACTGCTGCCTCCATACTCATAAACCTGTGGGCTCATTCATCCCCACCTTCCCCGCCAATAAACACTGTCCACACCATCAGCTGAGGAGCTGCTTGGAGACCTTGCTAGATCAGGGGCTAATACAGAAGTGTCACAGGAGTCTAGACCTTAGGAAGCAGCAGGAACATGAGAAGAAGCCCTTCTGCTATGCCAGGGTCCGGCTGCCCAGAACCCCCTCATTCATCTCCCTGCCCACATATGCACACATGCTGCTAGCAGGCCACCACCACTGGTACCCAACTTTAGGATTTGGACAAGGCCTTAGCCACTTACCGTGCTTGGCTCTGTTGCTGCCACCCTGAATGAAGCCACCATCCGTGGTTGATTTAGACTCTGGGGACCACCCTTTGTGCCGTTTTTTGGGAGGCCCAGAGTTTGGCAAGATACCTAGACAATAGTTAAGAGCATGGGTTAGGCCACCATTGGAAACTGGCATCAATAAAAACCTTTCCTGATTTGGAGTGCCCATCTGTTTTGTTTACAAAGGTAGGGCTCAAATCCAGGACCTTGTTGTACATGCTAGGCAGATGTTCTAACACTGAGCTATAATCCTTAACCCTTGGTAATTTTTAAAACCACAGCCTTACAATGGATTTTAAGCTCTAGTCAAGTCTCTAGGCAAAAGGAAACACCCTGTCGATGTTTATAAATTAATGTTTCACTCCACAGTTGCGTTTAGGATGCATCTCTCTAAGATGCATTTTTTTTAAAGATTTATTTATTTATTATATGTAAGTACACTGTAGCTGTCTTCAGACACTCCAGAAGAGGGCGTCAGATCTCCTTACAGATGGTTGTGAGCCACCATGTGGTTGCTGGGATTTGAACTCACGACCTTCAAAAGAGCAGTCGGCGCTCTTAACCGCTGAGCCATCTCTCCAGCCCAGATGCATTTTTTTAAAAATGGCCAAAATAATAATAAAATCTACTGAGAAAGTGGTCTAATCAGAAGTAGAGAGAATACAAGCTAAGAAACGCTCAGTCAAGGGTTTGGGCTCAATAAACTGCAGCCACCAGCATCAACCTCCTATTACCCAAACGTCCAGCACTCAGTGCACCAACACAGTTTTGCCACTTGAGGGCAGTGCTGATCCACCTGCACACCCCCTTCCTGCCCTCCAACCCCACCGACACCCCCATCCAACCTGGACAGCTAATGTCACATGTTAAAAAGCAAGACCAGAGATTGGACCCACCGTTGCATGTGAGTTTCTGCCCACTCTAATGGCAGCATGCTCGTGACTTAAATCTATTTGTAAACTATTCAAAGTACCAAGAACAGGCCACCATATTTTCTTGAAAATCCAGACACAAATTTTCTCATCTCTAGAGCCCCTTGTCTCTACCCTGCTGCACTTTAAATTCCTCTGGACACTTTTAAAACCACCTAGCCAAGGGCGGCGGTGCATGCCTTTAATCCCAGCACCCAGAAGACAGGCAGATTTCTGTTGAGTTCAAGGCTAGCCTGGTCTACATTGTAAGTTCCAGGCCAGCTAGGGCTACATGGTGAGACTCTGCCTTTAAAAACAAGACAAACAAACAAAAACCTGTCTGTCCGAGCACAAATCTATTCCAAGGAACTCATGAAGCTCAGCATGTGGGGAGCAAGTCATTCTGATACCTGGAGCTCCCGGGTGATGTGAACCCAGGCTGAGGCTAACAGCTCCTTCAGTGGAAGCAGAGTATACAGAGACCTGGAGGATGCTCATCCAAGCTGTCTCTGCTAGGCTCTCCTTAGAGCTACCACAGGGGGCCTCTGAGGTGACAGTAAGAGTGCACATGCTGTCACTAGTGCCCGGGTTTTACTGAAGCCTGTGGCAGTTTGAGATTGACTGCTGTAGAGTCCCTCCAAAGGGACCTCAAATACAACCTCCTCACCAGACAGACCAAAGCAGAAGAAAATAAAGAGAAACAAAGTAGCGCGGGGTTACAAGGCATGCAGTACTTTCCCTACAGCGCCCTTTCAAGCCAGCAGGCTCCTTTGCCTCCGAGATAGGGCTCTACCTCTGCACCTGGTGTTCACCTCGCACAACACTAGCCCCAGAAACAGAGGGAGAGCTCCTCGGAGAGGACCGCTGGCTCCTCTAGGAAGTGGCTCTGAACTACTAGAGGGCAGGGCTGGAGCTGCGGAGTCTCTTCCTCCTCCAGAAGGTCAACCGGAAATGCCTCTGCTGGGACTCTTCACCAGTAAGTACTCTCAAAACATCAGATGCCAACATATCTGGTAGAGGGGACCCCGTTTGGCATTTCTGAGGAGGAAGTTCAGGACTTTTAGCTTCTGGTCCTCTGCAACTTGAGAGCCCGACCCTCCTCTGAGACAAGGCTCCTAGTTCATATCCTCCACCGGGGGCAGCATTTCACTGAGAGCAGCGAGTGTCAGTCCTACAATGTCCCTTCCCCCCAAGGACAGAAGGCATGGTAGCTCTGATATATATGCCTGTGCTCAAGTCTCTGACTTAGTCCCTCTCTCTGTCAGGCTCACCAGAGCCGTGTGCTGGGACTCCAAGGTACTTTGAAAAGTCAAAGGTTACAGTAGGTTGCTGGGACTCCAAGAATTCTTTTATGGGAGAGGAGACTGTGGCCCTGAGCTGAGCTCTAAAGACCATCTAACAGAGGTGGGCTAGGCACTGAAAGATGGGACAGAGTGTGGACATCATGTTGAGCCACCAAGGCCATAAACAGATGAAGGCGGAGAATGGGGTTCAACGGGCTGATCCCTGAAGATCTTTAAGGCTCCAGCAGTCCAGAGTTGAAAGATCTCCATTCCCCACACAACTCCACAAAGTAGGCTGGAGAAGTTCAAGTCCAATCCTGAAGGAGCCTCTGTAGGCCACTGCCCGAAGCCAAGGTCCGGGCCCAGGCTGAGCAGAGCTGGAGCACTGTTGTCTTAGGTGTGAGTTGTATGACACCAGGACTAAGTTGTATGACATCTAGCTAAGCTCGGGGGAAAGCCATGGATGCCGAGGGACCTCCTGTCCTGATGACCAAGGGCCGGCCTTCGTTTCTGCCGCTGCTGCATCAGCACCTGGAGGAGAAACAGCCCCTGGAGGAGGAAGGTGGGAGTCTTCAGGGTAGGGTGGGGAGTGATAAAGGCTCCAGGAATGTGGAAGCTAGTCAAGACTGAAGAGTCTAGGATCCAGGGGTGCGGGGGGGGGGGGAGGCAGGAGGATTGCATCTACAGCTTTTGACCAGAGAAGCCTCCAGGCACAACAGAATTATATTCCAACCCAGGGTGTTTCTCTGGATCTCAGTCTCTTCCTCGGTGGTAAAAATAAAACTCAGGCACCACACTTTACCCATGAGCTGCAACCCCACTCCTAGGATGGACGTTTTCTAAGGGTCCTTCCAGTGTAGTGTCTCAGACCCTAAGCGCCAGCTCAGCCATGTTCACAGGGTCAGGGGAGGAGGGAGGGACAAAGCAAGAAGAGAAGGGGTGCAGAGAAGACTTGCTGTCAGAAAGCTTGAAAGCAGAGAAGTCTTGTCCCTAGGAACGTGTCCTTAGGAACAGCGATGGTGGGAGAGCACTGGACTGGAGTCTGAAGACAGTCCCCAGGTCTCTTTGCCCACTTCCTCCCACAGGTCTCTGGCACTCATTTATCTCCTCCCCCAGGTATTAACCAGGCAGACAAGCTTCCGTGGCGGGCTGATGCTGACAACCATCACCAGTATCATTCAATGATCTCCCAGATGTACAGTGATTCCATGCAGCCTCTAGAGAGCCTCTTACTGTTCTCAGGGTGGTCCTGCGGCTTACAAGACAGAGCTGGGCCCTGAGCTCACTCTTATCTGTTCTGACATCAACACTCCCAATCCTCCTGACACCTACTTCAGAAGAGGTCACCTGCCATCAGCACAGAGCCCTCACTGCCCCTCAGCACACGTGATGCCTCCCACAGCACTGGCTCAGGCAGAGACCGAAGGACATGTAACACTTTTCCTGATGCTCACTAATGCAACATTAGACTCTGGAGACTCCATGCCTCCAGTCCCATAGCTCCCATGCCCTCTCTGGCCCAGGCCTCAAGAAAAGAAGGGCCCCAGCACCCCCAGAGTCAGCAGCACTACCTAAGGCTGAGGGGCGCGGCAGGGCAGACAGACTGCTCTTCACCAGCTGTGGGTGCTTGGGGGAGTCCTTGCCATTGAAGACAGCCAGACCTGTTGCCATGGTCACTGAGGGGTGATCAGAGGCCGGTCCTGAAAGCAGAAAGGATGGAAAGGGGGTCAGACCACAGGCTGCACTGGAGAGAAATATACTAGCTCTGTGCTGGTGAGTCCCATCAGGAAAGTAGGGATCCTCACATAGTGATTCTGCCACATGAACACACCACACACACACACACACACACACACACACACACACACGGATACATACATGCATCCATGCATGCACATTTGCTTACACACTAAAAAAACCCACATACACATGCACATGTGCATAGAGAAACACATGCATACTTGTGTGCACATTCTTTCCCATATGGACATACATGTTCACATAGGAATGCAAACACACTTCCAACTTCACAAACATACACACATGCACAGGTATGCATATAGGAACATATGCCTGTTCTCCTGTTTACACATTCAAGTGCACAGAGACATACTTAATAAACACACAAATATACAAGGAACCAATATACACCAATGCATGTATGCACACTTAGAAATACATACATGTTCCTGCTCACATATGAACATGTGAGCAGACAGACACATACAAGCATGAGCATACAGATGTCATGAACCTTTGCTTTCACCCCAGTGGGTCTAGTGTGGCTAAAGGAAGGACCTGGGTACATGTGTGGCCAGGCTTCCTAACGCCGCACATCCCCACATCTGAGATGGATGCTTGTTTGCTTCTTAGCTTCCTCTACTTCTGGAGTTCAGTTTATATCAAAATACAGCCACGTTCATGTCTTCCCTTGCTGGTTGGTGGTGGCACATGCCTTTAATCCCAGCACTTGGAAGGCAGAGATAGGCAGATTGCTGAGTTTGAAACCAGACTGGTCTACAGAGTGAGTTCCAGGATAGACAGGATTATACAGAAAAACTGTCTCAAAAACAAAAGAAAACAAAAAATAAATCAGGGAAGACTGGCAGGTGGGTTACTGACTGCATCTGAGCTACTTAGAGAGCTCAGGTTCCCTAAGTCTTGGGAATAATTCTGGGGACAACCATGGATTCTGTCATAAGGAGGCTTCCACTGGTTGGAATAGTCTGGAATGCTTTTAAGTAGAAGAAACATGTAGGGGCAGTGCCCTGTGACAGTTAGAATGTGGTTCTGGGACTGACTACCTTGTGTCCAAACCACAGTCCCACTGCTTATGAGCTGTGTGACCTGAGACACTACTAACTGATCCTCTCCAAATTTCTGTGTTCCCTCCATAGAATGGGGTTCAGGGTAGCAACTGGCAGAGCTGCTGTGTGAAGGACCCAGGTGGATAAACATCCAGGACATGGAACAGAGCTGGCAGGGAACAAGTACCATTGGGGGATGCTGACGCTATAACCTCATTTAGCTCACTCTGTGAGCTAGATGGGGAAGGACCCCCAGGTTTACACAGGGGAAGGAGTTAAGTTCCCAGAGTTAAGTGAATTGTACAGCCACTCAGCATGGATGGTGGCGCTGGCCTCTACGCCAGGTACTTAGGCACAAAAATAGCAGGTTCCCCAGTCCACAGTGAAAAGGGGAGTGAAGGGCCTGGACACTGGAGGAAGAGGTCACAGGTCAGCCGTGGAAGGGAGCCTAGAGCCTCGGGAGGACAGCATGTTCCAGCCACAGTGACAGATGGGTGCTAGAGCAGAGCCCAGGACACCGGCCCTGCTCCCTGGGCAATATACCACACCGACTTTCTGGGTAGGAGGAATGAAAACCACCAGTGGCCTTTGACTCCTCAGAAAGGCCGACATCTCTAGGCAACAGCACTCATGCTTACTTACGGGACATCTTCTGTGTGATGGTCAGGGCCACATGTGCGGAACAGAAACACCTGATGTGCAAACTTGCCTCCCCTCCGACCCCCCCATCCCTGTGAGGTCCTGGGCAAGCCTCAGCCTCCATGAGCCTCCATTTTCCAAACATGCCACTGTTCACAGGGCATGGTGAGTCTTAGTGAGGTGCACACACAGAATAGGCATACCCATCATGGAATAAATGACCGGATCTAACCGCAGACCCTGCTAGAAACCCACTTGAAATGTTGGCTTGGTGCTTGTCATCCAGTGAACTGAGTATGCAGCTGTTCTCTTGATATGGGATCCCACCCCTGGGGAATCACATCCCTTATCAAACAGGAAGCAGGCAAGTCTTCCCATGAAAGCCAACATGTACACCTTACTAAAACTTACAGATTCAAAGTGACACAGAACAGCAACATACAAAGTGAAACTTAACAAACTCAAGATGACATAGAATGAGACAACACGCAACGTTGTCTTTCTTTATTTTGAAGGATGCTGACACCAGGGTGTGGCTTTAGCACCTGGGTCACCACTCTGAGGTCTCACCTGCCTGTTGAGCTCCCACTGGGACACTGGGGTTTGTCCCAGGAACAGGCTCAGTGGGGAAGGCAGCCAGGGACCCCGAGCTCTCCAGCGGTGGGAAGAGAGAACTGGAGCAGGTGTTGGTGGAGTTCTGCCGTCCTCTGAACTCTAAGGGAAACAAGAAGCACGTGTGAAATCTAATTGGCTCTTCTCCAATGGCTGCAGAATGACTTCCTGGAGCGGAACTGTCTATAGGAGAGAGGGGCACAAGAGTACTTATAAAGGATGCTGGTGCCACGCTAGTCGCTGTTTCTGTGTGTTGCAGGGCAGAAGTGCCATGTTCCCTGCCTAAGGGCCGCGGCTCTATCCACAGGGAGAATAAAGTGTCCAGGGGGAGGAGCAAGTAATACAACTTAGGAAACCGAGCTATCTCGGCTCTGTGCTTAACATCCTAGGAGACAGAGTAACGCCTCAGGGCACAGGCTAGGCAGCACCTCCCTCCACCCCTACACATCTTCTTTCATAAACCCTGCCCCTCCCCCACCCCAGCAACAGCTCTGACCTGTGAGCAAGCTAGAGAACTGGACCCAGGGGGAAGAGCAGCTTCATCCACGGAGCCTGGGAGCTGCCTGATACATAGCGGGAACTTGCTAAGCAGTCACAGAATAAAGCAAAGGACGAAGAGAAAACGAGAGGTGGGGGAGAAGGAGAGGAAAAGAGGAACAGCCCGCACACATGCAGCCACTCACACCCGGGACCTCTTCCTTCCACTCAAAGAACTTGTGTGGAAGATTCCAGGAGGTTCAGAAAAGTAGGGGGTAAAGGACAGCTCCCCCGACTACTTCCGGGAAGTTCCTTCTTGGGCACGCTCCACCACCCAGGGCAGGACGATGCCCTTGCTCTTCCTCAGCTGACACAGAGGATAGGGATACAAGCGAGGCTGAGTGAGGGTGCAGCCTTTCCTGGTGAAGCCGAGCTCACCCCTGAGGACTAGCACCCCAGCGCTGTCTCTTTGGTCACAGGGTTCAGGGATGCAGAGGGTGATGGAGTGGCATTGTTCAAGCTCAGCATTCTCCATCTCCTCCCTGTGACACCTTGAGAATAGGAGTCTCTTGCTGGGGGCTGTCTTACATACTGTGGGGTGTTTATCAGTATTGGAAGTGCCTGTAGCCGCCTCTAGTCTTTATGATCAGGAGCATCCCCAGGCAGTGATAAATGTCCCCTGGGAACAAGATCCACTGTCCCTTTTTGGTGGGTATTAGCCTCCAAAAAGAGGCTCAGTACCAGGTGGCCCTCTGCTACTGTTTACCCAGCCCAGTGAATCTGTCGCCTAAGTTGTCCAAGTACCATCCCCAAGGGGCATCTATCTTCAGTGCCATGTTGGCCTCCTGCTACCGTCTGTACCACTGTACAGAGATTCCACCCCCTCCTGGCCTCACAATGCCCACTGGGAATGCATACCCAGCTCCCTCCCCCTCCGACCCTCCGGATTCCAGCCCCTCCCTCACCGGAGCCTTTCCAGCAAATCAAAGGTCCTTTGGTCAGTGTCCCTTGTGCATTCCGGACCAGATAATACTTGAGGTGCTTCTGTTTCTTGGGCTGTGTGGTCAGCTTCAGGTTGATGTGGTTGGAGAACTCAGTGAAATAGCAGAAGCCTTTCTTTCCACAGCCAACGCAGTTCCCAGAGAAACCTGGGCAGGAAGAAGCATGCCATGAGCCTCTCTGTCTCCCTTTCAACTCCCCTCCAGTCTCCTCCTCAAACAACTTGAACCCCAGACCATCACCCAGAGAGTGCTGTAGGCAGAGGACCTGTCCTGGTAATCAATCAGACCAGGGAGTCAAGACACCCTTGACTCAACAGGACCGAAGAGACTGGGCCACAGAAGTGAGTCTGGGCAAGCATGAGAGATTTCACCCTCTTGGGGGCATACTGAAAATTCCACACATGTGAATGGATGAAGAAAATGTAGTCTACACACACAATGGAATTTTATTCAGCCACAGTGAAGAACACAATTTTATCATCTGAAGGGGGGTGAAAAATGAATGAAACTGGAGGGCATCATGTTAAGTGAAATAAGCCAGACTCTAAAAGACAAACACGCACATCTCTCAGATGCTTAATCTTTATTTTAAACATATATGTATATGTATGTGTATGTGGGTGGCTATATATATAGATATATGTATATATCTATATATATCTTTAAAAGAGGGAGAAAAAAGAATAAGAGGATAATGGGGGAAGAAAGACAATATATATTTTTTCCCTGATATGCTGAATCAGATTTTTTTTTGGGGGGGGGGGTCCGAGACAGGGTTTCTCTGTATAGTCCTGGCTGTCCTGGAACTCACTTTGTAGACCAGGCTGGCCTCGAACTCAGAAATCTGCCTGCCTCTGCCTCCTGAGTGCTAGGATTAAAGGCGTGCGCTACCACGCCCAGCTTGGTTTTTTGTTTGTTTGTTTGTTTTAGGGTATCTTTATATGTGTGAAATACATGATACATACTGATATACATAATATATATTGCTTTAGATTTATAATAAAGGTGTAACATTGAAAGGAGAAAGAGAACCAGGAAGGGTAGCTATATGTGAATATGAACAAAATGCAATGATATATATGCATGAAAATGTCACAATACAACCCATTATTTTATATGCTAAGAAATACCAAATGCATGGTGGGGACCCTGGGAGTGAGATCCAAAGTTCATCAGCCAGCAGAGTAGAGACATTGCCATAGCGATGTCAGGCCAGGCAATCTTTCTACTGTGATAGACAGGCTCTTCTGTCAGCCTGCAGCCCTAGACAGGCCATCCAGGTAGTGACAAGAAACCTCCTTGTACAAGCTACAGACAGGCAGAGCATGTGTTTAAAAGGATCTCTCCAAAGCACAGAGCCATTCCAACAGAGCCAGCCACAGGCATTGGTTAATACAAGACTCATATATGATAATTCTGCCTCTCCATTTAAGCACCGCTCCTGTGTAAGCCTGTGACAACCTTGCCCTGTCAATAGCCAGTTTGGTTCCTGTAAGTCCAAGGTCCCGGGTCAAGGGAGGCCCTGGCCTGGGGCAGAACCAGATTTACTTACTTTATCATGCTCTCTGCTTGTTGGTCTCCAGAGGTCATTTTGCGTGAGGCCATAAAAGCCACATGTCCCTACATAAGCACTGCTCTTAAACAGACTGTCCCTGGGGACTCTGGCTAATATTCAAAAGAACTCTAGTAAGTGAGATGAAAAGTGAAAACCATTGCCCAAGAGAAGACTCCATATTGCACAAAAATCTCCAGTTGGCATATCATGAGCAGTTTAATAGTCTATAAAAGGCCTTAGAGACAAGGGAAAACCCCAGCCTATCAGGGATCAATACTGGATGAATTGACCATAGAAATCCCACTCATGCTGTACCAGTGTGGACAGGTAGCAGCTCACAGGCACAATGCTGTGGGGGACTTGGAAGAGGCTAGTGTGCACACAGGGCCAGGCACAATGTGCCATTCGCTGTCAAGTGCGCAGGGCACTCGGCTTAACTGACTCATTGCCAGTCACTATGGACGACAGAACGTTCTTGTGAAATCCTTCGTATCAGACACACAAGAGAGGCATGTAACCTCAACCGAAGGATGAAGTCCAGGTCCACAGGCACCCAAGGCTGTGGACTCCCCCATCCATCGCTAGCTTCATCTTCTCACTAAGACAAGGTGCCTCTTAACTCATGCACTCTAACTGCCCCTACCCTGCCCAGCCTCAGTCTCTTCCACAAACCCCCAACACATGCCCAGCCATTCCTCAGTGCTCAGCTCCTTGGCTCAGAGGGAATGGGCACTTTCCCAGACACGCACACTCATCTCGCTCGAGTCCTGGAATCTGCTCAGCATCAGGGAAAGGCATATCTTGTCCCTCACAGCTCTCTCCCAAAGGGCCATGCTGGGGTGACTGCGCACATGCTGAGTTGTAAGCGGGTGTGTGCTGACTGCGAGCACCATGTGACATTATCAAGAAGGTCGGAAAGAGGGGCATAACTAACCAACTAATTAATAATAATTAACCCTTCTATTTACCTACTGGCTTCCAACCTAGAAACCTTGAGACACACACAGCCTGACTGACCCTTAAGAGTACAACCTTGAGAAACATCCAGGGATCGGAAAGATACTGAACAAGACACAGGAACTACAAGGTCAAGGACACTCTTCAGTGACTGGCTAGCCAGGCTACAAGCCATGTGCATGGGGGCCTCATGGTGTCAGCAAGCATGCCCAGCAGGAAGCAACTGGAGCCAGCTGCAGCAGCTCCTGATGGCTCAGAGGTGAGAGCAAGCTTCTGGTCCCGTTGCACAGTGGACAGTTGGGTGCCAGCAAGCAGACTGCTTCCAGTTGGGGACAAAGCTTTTCTGAGGGATAAGCAAAGAAGCCAGGGCGAGAACATAGGACCCAGCCTTGAGGAAAGGAAGGGCTCAAACCACCAGATGAGCAGATGATGTCATCCAAAGAGTCAGGAAATTCCTTGAAGGGCGGTGAACACTTTCAAGAAAGAGTACAACACGGAGCCCTTCCTTTTGGGAATTGACCCTGGGACTTGGAAGTTTATAAAGACCTCATCAGAAAGTGAGGTATCTGAACATAAGTCTCAGACTCCTGCTGGGCACAGATCCTAGAAATGAAGGGACTATGCAGTTACTACATGATCTATACAAATAGCCCTCTCCTAACCCCAGCACCCCAGGATCTTTCCACAGAGCTCATTTGGCAACCAGAGGGCTAGCCATT
Source organism: Mus pahari (assembly GCF_900095145.1). Lineage (NCBI taxonomy): Eukaryota > Metazoa > Chordata > Mammalia > Rodentia > Muridae > Mus > Mus pahari. Next base: position 15,149,461 of record NC_034596.1, read on the forward strand.
ACAGGACCATATCCCTGAATGGATGCTGTACCTGCAGGCTGCCTTGTGAAGCATGCCCTCCTATGGGGAGGGCACCACCCACCCATGCAGCAAGCATGCAGGAATACAGATGCCAGTAGGACTCAGGCTTGAGTCCTGACTTAAATATACCAGGTTTCCTCACATCTCTGAGCTTCCGTTTTATCGTCTGCAAATATGACCAGAGCTAATATTTATTGTACAGCCACGGTGTGTTAAGCTGGGTGTGTGAACCACTTTATGCTATCAAGGTCCACCCCGCACGTTGAATCTCATGAAACCTGTAAGTCAGTCAATCCATAATGTCTCCAGTTTACAGGTGAGGGGAATCAAGGCACAGAGAAGTGACTTCCCCGTGGCCTAGAGTGGGCCCAGCTTTGATGTATGCCATCTCTTCTATAAAACCACCTACAAGAACACTACAAGGGTTAAGGTGTCCCCTGGATATATAACAGGTCCCAGACTTAGAGCCTGGAGTCCTCTCTCCTTCCCCTTGAACTAAATGGGAAAGAGGAGAGTGCAGGTGGTAAGAGGTAAGAAGTGGCCCTGCCTGGGTTTCCATTGCTCAGTCACAGAAGAGAGAAGGAAGGCGGAGACAAAGCTGCCATTTCCTCCCAGACTGAAGTGATTCTTCCTAGAAGCCCCCACAGTGGCTTCCTTTGGACTTGGTGGGTGGCATCTAAGCACATGGCTTTATGGCCATTGGAGAGGGTGAGCTTGTTTCCGGGATTATGTCCTTTGCAGAAAGGGGAGTCTTCGTCATCCAACCCTCATGAACAGGCTGGATTCCCACTGATGCACACAGTCGAAAGAAGACCTCCAAGCTAGCCCAGTGAGAGGCATGAGTGGCCACAGTGAGTGGTCACAAACATCCATGTTCGTGGGTATGAGCACACTCTGAGAGCAAAGAAGGGAGAGACTGATTCAGTTTCCCCTTGAAGTGAGCCCTAGCCCAGTTTCATGCAGAAACACTCGACTTGTGTGGAAGATGTACGCAAAGCTGAGTCAGACTGACCCCGGGTGAGACAGGGGTCAGGGCAGGGTGCTGGGGCACAGTGTGGAGAGCCTGAAACTTCAGTAAGAACATCAGTTACATTGAGTCCTATACTAACCCCAAACTCATTCTCTGCTTCTGTTTCTTTTCTGATAAAAATCAGTTGTATGTGTAAGCCCCAAGAGAACATTTTAAAACATAATAATTGCCTTACTTTTAGAAGATTTATTTATTATTTTTGTTTATGTGTGTGTGTGTGTGTGTGAGAGAGAGAGAGAGAGAGAGAGAGAGAGAGAGAGAGAGAGAGAGAGAGAGTATGTAATTGTGTGAGGGAATGCCCATATGTGTGAAGGAACTCACACAGACCATAAGAAGATAATTGATTCTCCTAGACCTGGAGCAGATACTAGGAACTGAACTGAAAACTCTGGAAAAGCAGCAAGCCCTCCTAACCCCTCAGGCACCCCTGCAGCCCCTAATTGCCTTATTCATAACACCACCAATATTTCTTAAAAGTATAAACTGGAAGGGAAAATGAAGGAGAAGGGTCACATAATTTTAAGACAGGAGCCAAGGAGGTGCCTCACGTGGGGGAGCATCTGCTTGCTTTGCATTGGGTTTCAGACCCCATACGGCATAAAATTGAGTATAAGTAGAACAAGGCCATATGTCTCAAAATATAAACACATATTAACAATTCAAAAAGAGAAAAAATTAAATCAAAAAAATGCTTTTAGAAAACATTGGGTCTTGAATTTAATAAATCAACTTTTAAAAAAGAGTATATGATAAAATCAGAACTCACTGAGTAGTTAATAATATTTATGAAGGCCTTAGTTTTTTTACATAGGATAATAGCACTGGCTTCCCAGAAAAAAAAAAAAATGTCCTTGTCCTTTAGAGACAGATACACACGGCAATAGTTTCAGATGAAGTACATAGGGGGTGGGATTTGCTTCCAGGTAACCCTGGTGGAGAGAAGAGCGGGGAGTTGCGAGGCGCAGGGCCAGCTGCCCCCAACACTGAAACTACCGAAGACAAAGGACATGGAGGCCTCCTGGGCTCTTTTCCATGTTGAAGGTCAAAGGTGGCTTCCCAGCATCTGTCCTGCAGGACCCAGTGAAGGGCCAGCTTCACCCGTCTCGAGTGGCCACACCATGGGTGGCAAGAGGCCCTTTCCCCTCTGCGAGTCACCCTGTGCTTCCTGTGCGTCACACATAAACGCTAGATGACAGTGTCTCTGCCTCGCCTGTCTCTGCGGCTTCCTCGGGGTAGCCCCAGACGCGTGTCTCCAATGGGTAGGATTTACTATGTGAGTGCCATTGCGGCCACTGGAGCTGCTTCTTCCCAATTAGAAAATTTCTTTACTCATTTTTCAGGGCCCATCTTGAAACCAGCTACCTCTAAAGCACCTTCTCCATCACCAACAGTCCGTGCTTACACCCTAGTGACCTTCTAGGGCATGACGCCCGCAAGGTTGGGTATAAGATTTGTTGGCATGGCTACTTGCTATGGACCTATGGATCCCAATGGACTCCCAGTTTTTTTCTGCTTGCATCTCCCTATCAAACCAGAAGCTCCCAATGGAAGGGTTGAGTTCCCAGGTATACCGAGACACCAGGCTTCATTTGACCTCACATATTCAACAAATGTGTGAATATTTTGCCTACTAACTAAACTATAGACTCATTTTCACCTAAGAAATAAGCATGCCACAAAGACGGACGTTGGCTTCTCTGATGGGTAAGGTATTGGTTAACTTAGATTAACTACTGACAACAACAACAGCAGCAAAATCTCAGGATCACACCTAGAATGTTAATCTTTCAATTTTCTCAGGCGAAATCCCTCGACAGCTTTAAAGCTGCTAAAACAATATTCCTAAGAAGGCTTTGCCTCCTCCAAGATGATCCACAGACCCTGTTGTATGGATCAGTAAGCAGGGCTGAGCCTGGTTACTGCAGGAGCTGTGGGGACCACCTTGTTCTGGACAGCCACCCGGGGTTAATAGCAGGAAACCAAAACAGTGTTAAGTGTCCAAGCTGAGAGCATAAAGTTATGTTCAAAGGAGAGAGCACAGGCTATTTCCAGCCAGCCCTTGTTCTTCATTCCGGATGGCTTTTTGCCAGCAATTAACAAAGTTCCTTCCTGGCCACTCCAGCCACTGGGGAGGAGCCAGACTATTAGGGGCTGGAGGAGAAGGAGCTGGAAGATTCCTGTCTCCGAGCCTCAAGAGGCAGAACCTCCCTGATTTACTGCCCCAGTAATTCCCTTATAGTCACAAAGGGTGGAATTCAGACAAGATTCCCCCCTTGTCCCACCTCATTCCACCCCACCCCACCAGTAGATCAAAAGCCAGCTGCGTGAAGCACCGCCATAATACGAGGACTACATGCACCAGTGAGCAAGCTCTATATACCCAGTGAGTGAGCGAGCTCCTGGAGAGACACAGAGATTCCCTCAGACACACACACACACACACACACACACACACACACACCAAGCTATGCTGTTCCTTCCTGGGAGCATTCATCTGCCTTGTTTGAGAGTTTACACATTGCAACCCACCCCAGACTGGAAGCAGTAACTATTCATTCTTTTCTCCCCAATTCCTCCTCTCTCCTCCCTCCATCCCACTAGCCTTCCCATATTGTGGATTTCCCCCCACCTGGTTTGGGGCCATAAGAAGAAGCACAAGACTGGATGTTTAAAGGACTGAATCACATGGAGAACATGGAGGAGGTTGTAAGGGGTCTCAATCCATATAACTTTGTCCCAGGAATTGTCTCTCCTACCATGAGGAGACCCCATGTGAAACTGGACCACTGCCAAGTCCCCCATTACCCAGCTCTCCAAAGAGACGAATGGGCAAATCCAAAGTCACTAGACAAGACAAACCACCCAAGGCCAGAACATATATTCAAAGCCCTCTCTACTGCGTGGGTGAAGGGGGCATAGGGAGCTATGGGGAAGTCTGTGGGTAAACAGTAAACAGAGATCTCTGGGCTCTCGGTCCTACTGCCTCTTCCGTGATACTGCACATGAAGGGAGCAAGGTACACAGCAAGAACATAATAATGTCATCTGAGCAACAGGTTGGCCTGGTCTCCTCATCGCAATGAGTCAGTGCAGGACCTTAGTGGGCCAGTGACTATTTGAAAGCCTATAGACAGGTTCCCCAGGGCAGGAGGGAAAGCTGCAACCCCCAACTGAACCTTGACCACAGCAAAAGACTGAGGGGCACAGTGAGTAAGGGAAGAACTTGGAGCTGAAAAGACTTGAACTTGGGCTCCTGGTGTCTTCTTCACTCATGACTTAGGGCAAGTTCATGAACAAGTCTAAGCTCGCCTACAGAACTGTGGCAGACTCCACCTCTCCAGGGGGCGCTGTAAAGCAAAGCAGAAGGTGGCTAGAGAGCCTGGCAATCATTCAGATGTGACCACCCAGTGGCAGGGACAAACAGGCATGCACACTGGCACACATAGCCTCATTCCCCTGCCTGCTAACTGCTGAAACTCTCTGGAACAGGATGTTTAAGCCCTTTCTGGTCCAGACAGGCAAAGGTAGGTTTGAACGACAAACTATGAAAAAAAAAAAATAATACTAAGTGGTAGGCTTTCTGGAGGGAAGCAGACAGTCATTTCAAAAAAAAAAAATTATGTGTGTTGTCAAATACATACGTGTGTGGGAATCCTAGTGGCCAACCTCAGCTGTCATCCCTGAAGAACTGCTCAGCTTGTTTTTGTTTTTGTTTTTTGTTTTTGTTTTTGTTTTTGTTTTTGTTTTTGTTTTTGTTTTTTGAGATATCCTTGGGTTTGATAATTCAGCTGTACTGGCTACCCGGTACGCCCCAAGGATCTATCTGTCTGGAGTTATTGAAAGCATAACCATCAGACCTGGCATTTTACACAGCTGTTAAAGAGCTAACTTGGGGCAAACTATCTCCAAAGTCCAAGCCAGTAATATTTTTAAATAATTCCCATTTTTCTTCCATTCCATAAAGAAATGTACCAAAAGAGAAAAAAATCATGTATAGAATACAGAAGTACCCCTTATCACGAGCAGCTGAGGCCTCCCTTCCCCTGCCCCATTACATGAAGACGTAGTCACAAATAAAAGAAAGAACTCACCGAGCAGGGCATTGTGGCCATTGTCATCAGGCAAGAACCTCTTGTCCACTGCACACACCAGGAGGTGGTCCGGCAGGCTGGGAGACTTAGCACCCACCAGGAGGAAGCCTGCAGGGACTTCAATGGGCTCATTGGAAATGGAGACGAGACGAAGGTCCTTCCCAGCCTGACAGAAGCCTAGAAGGGGTAGACAGGGCTCACACACTGTCCTGAGATTTCCGGAAACCAAGGGCCTAGGGGCAGAAGGAACACCTAAGACCCTTGTCTCTTCGAAGTTAGGGTTTGATGCTAAATTACCTCTGAGAAGTTAGGGATTGATGCTAAATTACCTCTGAGAAGTTAGGGTTTGATGCTAAATTACCTCTGAGACGAGACAAAACCATCAGAAAGTGAAAGTTGTCTCATCTTTCACATACTATATTTTATTGGGCTGCAGAATGGGTTCACTCAGGGGAAGGGCCAGAACAGAGCCTCCTCGGCTTCCCCAGTGGGAGCTTGGGGTGCACAGCAGAAGTCTCTCCACACCTTTTGGATGTTGTATTTACAAAACTTTTAAATGTATTTCCTACGAGGAAAAATAAGTTCTCAAAAGTCTCCAAGGACGGATAGAGAAGAGGGAATGGTTGGGGTTTCTCGGGTTCTCTCCTGAGCCTTGCTCTAGATGAGGGTGAGCTAACTGCACAGGCTTCCTGCAGTTAACCACCAGAGAGACGTGAGACCCTTCCCCATCCTGGGAGCTAACTCAGGGCCCTTTCAGCCTTCACAAACTTCTCTTCCTTCGGCTGCTCCAGGCGGTCTGCACTGGTCCCTCATCAGACTTTCTCTCAGCCCAACAAGCAGTCCACCTTTAGGGCAGCTGGAGAATATGGGCTAAGGCGGTCAGGGTCTACCGCAGGGATGCAGAAATCCAGTGAAAGCCACTTTAGAGACCGCCCTTCTCACCCTTTCCCTCTGGGGACACTAGATGACCCTGTTAACAGCTGTACTGACTTCTTTGTCTCAGTAACATCAGCTGGCACTCTGGGTCAGGGTCAGGGATAGGGTCAAGGTCAGGCCTCAGAGTGCAGAGGGCATGACAGCTACCCTGATCGTTTTCCAGTCCCACTCTGTCACCGCTCCCAGGCCATGCCTGAGTGCCCTGTTCATTCACCTGCAGGTCCAGGGCAACATGCATCTCACCCCACAAGCCTTTGCACCACTGCTTCCTCTGCAGTTTCTGAGCTTCCCCACCCATGGAAGTCTCCTGGCTAACTCATACAGATCATCTAAAACCCAGAGGAAGGACCCTCTCGTCCAGGGAGCTTCTCTGAAGCTCTCTGCCTACATCTGGAGTTTTCCTCAGTCCCCATGCTGCCAAGCTTACCATTCACACAGAGGGTATAAAGCATCTGTCTCCCCAGATATAGCCCCCAAGTTCTCATCTTTAACCTCTGAACTTCTGGAATAAGGGTTCAATATGTCAACTGCTGTTTATTCTCATAGTGATGGGCAACCCTTGGTTTTCGGAGTAGTGGGGTCTAGAATGTGAACCTGCAGGCCTTTCTGGGTATAGAGCATAAGCTTTCACCACTGTACTGAGATGCTACCATACCCAGCATGCCTTGCCTATGTTCCTCATCAGCAAAACAGCAGTAGTACTGCTGCCTGCCCAAATTCAAAATAATGCAAATATGTTAGCTTCACAGCCATGAACTGAAAAGACACAAAAGGTCATTCCTATCCCATTTCAAATCAAATACCCTGCAAGGTCAACCTGAGTAAGGAAAGTATGTTCTGACTTCCAAATAACAGACCCAAAACAATGACTATTGGAGCCCATGCCATTCCTACAGTTGAGGCTGTCTACAGCGGCCGAGCAGCTGGGGCCGACCCTCATCCTCCTATATAGGAACATGAGCCCAGCTCACATCTCTGGGGACGAGGAGGGCTATGACCCAGCTGCCAATCCTGAGCAGAGGTGCAGTGTCTTACCATCCGTGGTGCAGCAGCCCTCAGGAGGAGGGGGCAGCTGGTAGGCATTTGGGGGACTGCTGGGTTCTAACCCTCCTTCTCCATCTTCTTCTTCTTCCTCATTGTCTGCTCGGCTGCCGCCTAGATGTGGAAGACAGCGGGGATGGTTTGTAAGGAAGCTGCTGTGGGGCTTTAAAAGCCTGCTTTCCCTCTACCTTCAGCTACAAGCTCAATAAAGACCCAGGGCCTGGGGAACTGGTCATGCAAGGGAAAGGAGGCTTGCACTGCTCTAAGAAGCACTCAGTAGAGCCTTGCTGCTCTGTAACTCAGTGGTCCTTAGGAAGTTGGGCATCCTGATCTTCTGTACCAAGAGGAAAAGCCAAGGCTGTCTCAGGGAGGATGACTCCCCACGGAGCACACAGACTCAAGCTCAAGTTCACTTCTCCTCTAGCCACCACAGCTGCACACCCCTGCCCGGGTGCAAGGGAGTTGCTATGGATACGGAAGCTTGCTAAATACTTCAACACCACATAGTAGGCATTCTGAAAACATTCATATACGATGTTCATCACAATGTAACATGTAACCTGTGTCACAAGTAAGGAACCTAGGACTAACAGAGAGTCGCTGAGCCACAGCTGCTCAAGGACCTGTGGCTGAGCCTGTGGGTCTACAGGTGTCCCTAGTGTTCTTGAAAACACAAGTAGCATGCACTGCCTCAACATTGCATAAGGGGGCTGCTGAGCTATCTATCCACTAGTGTTCATCCAAAGAGTGCATATATTCATTGCTGGAAATGCAAACCTACACACAGGGGAGGGTGGCTTCTAGAACACTGGGCCAAACATGCTGCTGTTTCAAGAAAGGAGGAACAGCAAATGTGAAACTGGTGGGGAGAGTCCTGGCCTTGAGCATCACTTCTCGATATGGTGAGCTTAGGGCAGCCCCCCGACTCCTGTCTTCCCTTACTGATCCAGCATCTAGCAAGATTCTCAGTGCAAGGGTCACGCTGAACAAAGAGCAGCTCACTGTTCCGAGCGAGTGTCAGCCTTTCCCACAGTTGGGGAAAGCAGGAGGTTCACAAAAATGAACTTTTCCAAGGCTGCTGACATTTAGTCCTTCCAGTGTCTTTTCTCATAGTGTCTTAGGTAAAAATACTTCTCAGTGTTATCTTTAAATTTCAATTACCAACCAGCACATAGATTAGCCTGTGGGAAAGGTCCTTACGAGCACCCTTAGATTTGTCTGCCTCCTCTCTTTTTTGTTCCCCGGTCTCTTAACTCCTGGCTTGTTTTATGTCTCCTACTGTTCTCATACTTGGCTCTAACAGCCTCCCTCCCTCCAAAGGTTTTAGGTTAACAACAAAATTATGTGTAATGGAAAAGTCTAGACCACAGCTCTGGGAAGTCACAGTTCAGTTCTTAGTTTGTTGTTGCTGGTTGTGGCCATGGGACACTCAACTTACCTCTCTGTGCAAAGCACATTGGGGAGCCCTAAGGCCATTGTGAGTTACAATATTCTAGAACAGCCTGCGGGCCACAACTCCCGCAGGGGCTGTATATCAGTACAACAGTATAACAGTAGCAAAATCAGTTATGAAGTAGCAACGGAAATAATTTTACGGTTGCAGGTCACCACAACATGAGCAGCTGTACTAAAGGGTCACAGCATTGGGAAGATGGAGAACCACTGTGCTAGAAAAGGTGGCACCTTAGAATAATATCAAGTTTTGTGCCTATAACTGTACAAGCTACTGGGGACATAACGTGACTGGGGCCAAGACCTTGAGAAGGAAATAACAGCTCTCTATCCTTCCTGGTGCCCTGGACCTTGTGGGTGCAGAACACACAAAGACCAAGTGGTAGGAAAACTGTGGGAGATTGCACAAGACAAGCAGGCTGGGAGGAGTGAGCCCAGCTGCCTCATCTCCTCGGCATTTCCCTGTGCTTAAAGTAGGCACAGGTTAGCCCCTGCACCCAGTCTCTGATTCCCAGCAGACTCCAGGCACCAGCATCCAGCATCCAGCTTGACGGTCCAGCATCCAGCATGACGGTAGATGGAACAGGTCCCCTGGGACTCTGATCTAGCTCTGCACAGACCCAGAGTGACACAGACTCTAGGCTTGGAGTGGAAAGTCACACAAGATCCCCAAGAACCAAAAGCGAACACCCCCCAAAGTCAGAGGCAAGGATGAGCCACAGAGAAGGGGCTGGGCGTTATTCTGCTAAGCCCAGTGAACAGACATTCCAACACACTTAGAAAGAAACAAGAGACGAGGGTCTTAAGCCTCAGAGAGCCAAAGGGCTCAAACTGTAGGCAGGATTAAAGGTCAAAGGTCTGTCTGCGGCAGACTTTCCGGACTTTGATGGGCTTTTCAGGCAGCACAGGCCTGGAGCAGACATGTTTACGGGGGTCTCCTGGCAGGGTGAGAGCCTTAAAGTGATCTTAGACAAAACCATCAGGACTTAGTGCAGTAATAATAAAACACAAAGCTAAGGACCCCATAGAGCCCTGACCACAGGCACATAAGGCCATTTACTCGGGTGTTTATGCTCAATCTCTTCTCCTGTCATGAGGTGCTCATCATTCTGAGCAGGTGGGATTATAGGAATTGACCTGCATTCCATCCAAATAGTAAATTTGTGATGCCTAGAGCTGATGCAGTTATCTGTCTTCTTGGGCTTTCTCTTGAAAAGTCAGCATTGTGTAAAAGGATTTTCCCCTAGAGGGGGTAGTAGGTAAGAGCCCTAATTCAAAGAACAAAGCTATAATAAGGCCCCTGCTAAATGACCCCCCACAAATACATAAAATGTTACCAGATCCCCGGGTGTTTAGTGTCCCGGCACCTTGGTCATAAGCATCATCAACAACAGTATTGTCTGAGGAAGGCCAGCCATCAGATAAGAGACCCTGACAAGAGACAGACAGACAAAACAAGATGGGGCCAAAAAAAAAAAAAAAAAAAAAAGCCTGTCTGCTCCGAAGTTTATGATGCAGAAGATATGGCCCAAGCTTAGTGTTTGGTTTATGGTAGCATCTGACAAACCCAAAGGTCGCCATCTTCCACAGAATTTTCAGGCTGACTTTTGCAACTGGATAAACAAGATCCCAAGGGATGGTTCCCAGACTATTCAACTGCGGAGAAAGGAGAAGCGCAGAGGGGCTGGGTCAAGTCATCACCCGCACTCAAAGGCTCAGCCATCCCACTGACATCTGGCAAGGAGCTTGGGACACTCAGCACCCGAGCAATCAAATTCATAAGCCTCAACACTTTCCCAGGGAGCTGGGATGAAACTCAGAGGCAGAGCATTAATTAATTAAGTAGGAACTCCTGGGTTCTAGCAGAGTCAGGGTGCTGGCCGGGAGGTGTCCCTGGAAAATACCACACTCTGGGGGGGGGGGCAGTTCGGCCACCTAGGGAGATCTTCAGCTTCAAAGAAGGTGACTGGTAGCCCCCCACGGGCTTTCTGCTGCTCTCTGTTCCCCTGTGAGCAGCTGTGCACTGACTCTCCAGACTGACAGCCAGCGCTGACCAGCTAGCCATTCTGCGACCCCTCAGAATCTCCAAGTCACCTTGGGCCTCGGCAATAGCAGGTGAACTGACTGTAGACTTTCGGGTACTGTTCGGGTATTCTAAATTATCACCAGCATGACTGCTGCTCTCAATTTGACACAAGCAAGACTTGTCAACACCGTAAGTAGTTAAGGAGGTCCCTGGAAATTGTATTTCACAGTAGCCTTTCATCTGATCAAAAATGGGATCAATTAAATAATATCCAAGGACTTCTCTATGCCCTGTGAAGTCAGACACTTCCTATGCCAGAAAACATCAGGACTCTCTTAATGACTATCAGAGAATTCCGGGTTGTCCTGACAGCACTGGTCACAAGCTACTTTCCTTTAGACTTAGACCCTGGTTGGGGTCTTAGGTCTTTATCTGTGCCATTTGCAAGGAGGCTCCGTTTGCCCTCTCAGAAAAAGAAGAGATTTCAGGCATCCATCAGCGCAGAGTTGCTTCGAGACAGGCAAGCCACACACGGTGCCCTAAAGCTCAACACAGTATAAACCTGACAGACATTTTTCTTTCTTTTTTTAATGATCTTTTTTCCACTTTAAAACCGTGACCTTTTCTACTTCAAAAACTACTTACATTTCTGTGTAATTTCAAGCAAAGAGCATGAACTTACAAATAAATAAATAATTCTAGACTTGTGGCTGTTTCATCCTGTGGATTGCTTCGGGCTTACTTACGTGGCATGAAAACACTCAGTTTACCTTCCAGATAAGAGGAATTCTCAAGCCCTCCACATACTTACAGGTCATTTATTAATTTAAGTCTTGGTACATGTAAAATTCATTAAGGTTTACTATTAATTTCTTTTAAGCTTTTGTGAGGCTCTTGCGCCTGTTACCACACAGAGACATAACCTCTAAATGATTTTTACAAAGATAAGAATCGCATGAATCGCAGGAGGAAAAGAAAGGAAATACAGAGCTAAGGGTCAGACGTATTAAAATCCCTTACCAACAAACCATCTCATCAGATAAAAATAATGCTTTCAGGGGAGCCCAGCATACAGTGTTCTCCCTGTCTCTTATGAGTCCAAGGTTTTTCTTCTTTGTATTTTTTGGCCTGAAACTTACCTTGAAACAAATTTAAAAAAAAAAAAAAAATCTGTGTGCAACTTTCATTCTTTTTCACTAGACTTCTGAATAGGGCCGTCGTTAACAGTAGCTGCACATAATAAACACTGCACACACACCGACATAAGAAATGCGTGATTCTTACCTTCTAACGATGACAGCTGCTGCTCAGCCTCCAGATACAGTTGCGAGAAGATGGGTCGGGGCACCAGGGTGTTGGAGCGTAAGGAAGCCTCAATGGAGTTGTGGAGGACCTCCTCAAACCGTGTGCTCTTTAGCTGGCCAGCATAGGAATTGCCCATCTCCGGAGCACGAAGAAGACAGAGTCTTCTGGTTAAAATGACATTTCAGTTCTGCCTAGAGGGGCTGACTCCTCACAAAACCCGACAAAGAGGCAAGCAGCAGCAGCAGCAGTAGTGTGAGGGAACGGCTTGCAGCCTGTGCTCAGCCCCAGACAGGAGAGGGCGGCTCTCGGCAGCTCCTGCCAGGCAATTACAGGAAGTTATATAAGTAACAACCCCCACTGAGTCCACACTCACAGAGCCCACTGCCTCTTAGCGTATCCCACAAAGAAGCATTTAGGCTTTCCTGATTTCCCCAGAGATAGGATCCTGCCTCCAAGGGTCCCCAGGCAAATGAGATTAACTTTTGCCAGAAATGGCTACTCATATGTGTGACGTGAGAGCATGAGCCCAGGTTTTAGGATTAGGATTTAGGAGATATGCATGTGCATGCACACACACACACACCACACACCACACACATACACACACACACACACACACACACACACACACACACCTAAAGGCAGGATCTCTGCTGTTTCTGGTAAAAGGCTGGCTATTAAAATTCTCCTTTTAAAGTCCAAAGGGTTCTCAACCTGTGGATCACAACCCCTTTAAGGTCCAAGGATTGCCTAAGACCATCAGGAAAAAAAAAATGCACATTTACATTACAACTCATAAGAGTAGCAAAATTACAGTTACAAAATAGCAATGAAATTAATTTTATGGCTGGGGATCATCACAACATGAGGAGCTGTATTAAAGGGTCACAACACTGGGAAGGTTGAGAATCACTGATAAGACTGTATTTTAGCTTATTGAACGTCTCTATCATAATGAGTAATGCAGAACAATCCCAGAACCTCTGAAAAAAAAAAAAAAAAAGAGGAAACCAATGCTACTCCCACCCCCCACCCCCCCGAGACAATCGGCCTTGCTTTGTCTGTGGTAACTTCATAACTAACTCACACACTGAAGTAGACAACTCACTGGTTTGTACTGTACTCTCCATTTTGTGCAACTGTGACATGGCCAGTCTGGCATGTCCATCATCCCCAGAACCCTGCCCTGCAACAAGCTTTCTCTCAGTCACTGAGGATCTCCTTCCTTGGCCTGTCTACCGCACGTATGGAAGCATTGGCCAGGAGGCCTCTGCCAACGGTTTCTTCCACTTAACACAGAGGCTCCAAGATACAAATGCATCATGGAAACCAGGTGGCAATGGAGAGGTACACCTTTAGCCCCAGTGCTCAGAAAGCAGAGGCAGGAGGATCTCTGTGAATTTGAGACCGGTCTGGTCTACGAGGCAAGTTCCAGGACATCCAGAGCTACACGAGAAGGCTCTGTCTCAAAACCAAAAACCAAAAAACCCCAAATGCGTGGTGGTAGACGAATCAGCAGTGTGCTGCCACAGGGATCTGCGTGTTTGCTTGTTTTGTTTTGTGTTTTGTTTGCAGGCCTGAGGAGGAAATCCATGGCCTCTCAACTGCTAAGGGTGAGTGCATCCACAGCGCGTGAACCAGCCCTGCCACTGTGCAGTGTTTTTGCAACCTTAACTCTTAACTTTGGCTGGGAAGGGATGGGGACTGTATCCACAGAGTGATAATCATATATCATTACTTCACTTGATATACACTTGTCTCTCATCCCCCTTGCACACGCTTTTAAAATCACTTTAATGGCTCATAACATCCTACTGAGAGAAAACTCAGGCACTTGCCCAAACACTTCTCTGACTTGTACTTATGGTTCAATGTCTGCTTTTGGTCCAAGAGCAAGCACTCAGTGTCCTATACCCTCCTGATGGCTTCCAGGCTTTGGCTCTGACATTAATGTTAGTGTTGGGTTTATATTTCTTCCTTCCTGCTTCCTTCTAGTCTCATCTGTTGAATTCCTTCCAATTCCTAGAAAATAACTGCTTGTTCATGACTTCAGCAATAGGGACATGTAAGGCCACACTGTCCTCTGACTACTTCCTTCC
>NC_034596.1:15168460-15169549 GCF_900095145.1 Mus pahari
ATGCCAAAGCTGAGAGCAGTCCCTCCCGGAACTCTTGGCCTTCAGAATCTGAAGCCTCTCCCAGTCAGAAACTCCAACAGGCAGGGCGGGAGTCACGTTAGAACACCGTTCTTCTCATCAATTCACAGAAGCTGGGAGAAAGCAAAGAACTTTCCTCAAAGGCTCAGCTCAAAAGTGAGGGCTTAGACAGGCAGGGATCAGTCATGAAGGAGTGTGAAGGAGATAGTCTCTGGAAGTTCTGACACAGTATGGGTAGTATGGCGAGTTACTCATGTCTAGCTAAATCAGAGCATTCACTCATTTAAAGGATTAGAATCTTAGGTCATATGTGGTAAATGACAACCAGTACAGCAGTCCATATGTGACATAAGGGAGGAAAAAAAAAGTGCAGAGCATCTCAAAGGCTACTGGGAAATTCTTTACCCTCAAAGCTCAAAACAAAAGAGACAGCCAAAAGACAAAGAACAAAACTGCAGAGAAAGTAAAATCCACCACACTTAGGAGACTCACTGGAACATTGTACTCACGAAACAAAAACAGAACATAACAAAACAAGAGCATGCAGAACACAAGCCTGAACTCTTCTAAGCCGCCTAAATATCGGAAATTTAAGCTTCAGTGGGAGAGCCTAAGAGCAAAGCTGAAGTTAAAGAATGGAAGAATAGAAAAGATAAGGACATTTGAATTATTTAATTATATACTCAGACCATTCTAATATTAAGCTAACTTTCTTTAGTAGTTGTCAATGACCTGTCATATTAGTTTCAAGATTAGAAGAAAAAAAAGAACTAAACCTGGCCACAATAACTCTAAAACATCCATGAAGTCACTGAGAATATTCATATATTTATTTAATCAACTTCCTCCCCACTTCAAGAAAGATGGTAAAGATCTTGGCTGAGAAAGGTTCTGGAAGGCACCGTTACCAAAGGAAAGTGTTTTCACGGTTTCTTTTCTTTCCTTTGTTCTTTCTTTCTGTTTTTTTTTTTTTTTTTTTTTTTTTTGAGGTGGAATGGTTCAAGACAGTGTTTCTTTGTTTAATCTTGTTTGGCCATGAACGGAGCTCCTCCTACCTCTACTTCCCAAGTA
>NC_034596.1:15169667-15171419 GCF_900095145.1 Mus pahari
TTTTCACGGTTTCTTTTCTTTCCTTTGTTCTTTCTTTTGTTTTTTTTTTTTTTTTTTTTTTCTTTTGAGGGGGAATGGTTCAAGACAGGGTTTCACTGTGTAATCCTGGCTGGCCTTGAACGGAGCTCCTCCTACCTCTACTTCCCAAGTATTGGGCTTAAAGGCCACCACTGCCTGGCCTCATGTTTTCTTTTAATATCTTTATCCTGTTGATATGCTAGAAGATACTCTTTAAGGTTAGGGGGGAAAGAAAGAAAATGTAAGACTACTCCATGGGCTTCTTGAGAGTTCCAGGAAGAGGAACATGGGCAAGAGAGTGATGGTACACAAGGAATTACAGAGAACTTACCAGAACTGAAGGATAGAAGAGTCTAGATCAAAGGGACCCTATGAGGACCCAGTACAATAAAAGAAGGAAAAAAAGATATGGACTGAGGTGTATGGCCACAAGATATTAGGTTGCCAACAAGGAAAAGAGAAGAGAAAATCAAATTCTAGATTTGAAATGATCACAGTGGCTTTGATTTCCCAAGAGGAACACCAGACATTTGAAATAATAACGTAAGGTCTTGGAATTCCAAGGGAAACTTTTCTTCCCAGAACTTCATACCCAATCAAGATCATGATCCAAAGAAATGAGAGAATACATTTGTGGAAAGTCAAGGTCTCTAGAAGCTACTAGGAAATGAAGGCCACAGCAAAGGTTTAGTGTTAGGGTTAGAGTTAGGGTTGGGTTAGGGTTAGGGTTAGGGCTAGGGCTAGGGTTAGGGTTAGGGTTAGGGTTAGGGTTAGGGTTAGGGTTAAGGTTAGGGCTAGGGTTAGGGTTAGGGTTAGGGTTAGGGTTAGGGCTAGGGCTAGGGCTAGGGCTAGGGTTAGGGTTAGGGTTAGGGTTAGGGTTAGGGTTAGGGCTAGGGCTAGGGTTAGGGCTAGGGTTAGGGTTAGGGCTAGGGCTAGGGCTAGGGTTAGGGTTAGGGTTAGGGTTAGGGTTAGGGAACACATGAGACAGCAAAGGGGCTCACAGGTTCCAGTGACAACATGTGTGAAGTCACAGTAATAGGGGCTATGGGAGCTCCAGGAAAGATGTCCCAAAGTGACTTGGTCGTGTCGTGTTTTTCACCACACTGGAAATTTTTTGAGCTCTATGAAAATATGCGGATGGAGTTTGGTAGATTCATTAGAATTTGAAGGCCAGGGAAGAACCAGTCAGTACCTGCAGGGGAAAGACATGTACATCATGGGGGTTGTTGGTTTTTACAGACTGTAAGTCCACAAGGCCGACTGACTCACCTGGTTTCAAAGATGAGGGAAGGGAGGAAGTATGTGCCTGTCTTTTACAAGTGAGCCTAGGCATGCATGCTTATCATTGTATGTTGAGTATATTCAGATGCACACACACACGTTGATGCATATGTATTTGATAATGTGGTCGGATATGTGTGTGTGTTCAGGGCATGTGTAAAGAAAGATACATAATTGCTACAGAATACTTAAGAAAGTTAAACTCTCATATTTTACAGAAAAAAATGAAAAGATGGTCTAGAAACAAATGAAACACTGTAGCACAAATCATTATTTGAAATAAAAATAACTTGGAGCTGAGACTGAAGGAAGGACCATCCAGAGACTGCCCCACCAAGGGATCCATTCCATAAACAATCACTAAACCCAGACACCATTGCATATGCCAACAATATTTTGTTGACAGGACCCTGGATAGCTATCTCCTGTGAGGCTATGCCAGTGTCTGGCAAA
>NC_034596.1:15171509-15183120 GCF_900095145.1 Mus pahari
AGCTGAAGGGGTCTGCAACCCTATAGGAGGAACAACAATATGAACTAACCAGTACCCCCAGAGCTCATGTCTCTAGCTGCATATGTAGCAGAGGATGGCATAGTCGGCCATCAATGGGAAGAGAGGCTCTTGGTCTTGCAAAGGTTATATGCTCCACCATAGGGGAATGCTAGGACCAGGAAGCAGGAATGGGTGTGTGTTGGGGAGCAGGGGGAGGAGGGAAGGTATAGGGGATTTTTGGAGAGGAAACTAGGAAAGGGGATAACATTTGAAATGTAAATGAAGAAAATATCTAATAAAAATATTTTTAAAAAAGAAAGAAAAAGAAAATAGAAAGGTAAATCTCTCTTGAAGAAAGGAAACAGTTGCCATTGGGCCAGCGAGTTGGTTCAGCAATTAACTTTTTGCCACCAAGCCCAGTGATCTGATCTGAGTTTAGTCCCTGGAATCCAACATGGTAGAAGGAGAGAATGTACTCCCACAATCTATTCTTGGCCCTACACACACACACACACACACACACACACACACACACACACACACACACTGTGACACATCTCCTCTGGGAACCGTATCTCTGACTAGCTAAAATAGCAAGCAGAACCATCTCAGGCACACTTGTGTTCCCAGCTAACCCTATGCATAACCATCCCTGCCAGTACCTTTTCTAGTAGTGACATAGCATTGCCCAGTTGCATGGTGGGCTATGACAACTTCTAGCAACATAAACCTCAGCCTGTGGACTGTGTGCAGCCATAGATTGCTATGAATGTGACCTGGCACAATGCTGTAGACTTACTTTAAACATTATGAGAGACTTTTGTCATCTTTTCTGTAACTCAATTCTTTGGCTCTTCAGCACAGACTGTGAGGATGAAAACATCATGTCAAATGACAATGTCAGAAGGTAGGACACACCTGATAGGATGCTGGCCTAAAGAACCTAAGCACGCACACACTTCAAAGCTCGGTGTCCTCTGGGTGGGTTACCTCTTTGTCACACTGAGAGTCAAGAAAATCCTGCAAGTATTCAGAGAATGAGGCTCTACCTGTCCTGCTGGGACCTCCAGATAGAGTCCACAGAGTCCCCATTGCAGAGCCTGTCCATCACAGCGACAAACCCCAAAGAACACACAGAAACACAAGCCTTCAGTTTAGCCAGTTTATCTACTCACTTCCATCACTTTTCAGTACGTATTTTTTTTTATATTTTGGATGTGCAATGCATACTTGTGTGTACCTGTGTAGGGGCTAGCAGTCCTGTTGAGTGTCTTTCCCTGTCAGTCTCCACTTGCTCAACATGAAGCTCCACATCTCCACTTGCTCAACAGGCTATGGGGCTATATGAATCCTCTTGGCTCTGCCTCCCCAGCGCTGGGATTGCAGACAATGCCGTAAGACACAGCTTTTTCAGTGAGTCCCTGGGACCCAAACCCCAGGCCCTCACACTTGCACAGCAGGCACTTTATCAGCTGAGCCACCTCCCCTCATCCATAATTTATGTTTTATAGTATAAATAATAGTTAATGACACTCTAGTCCATGTGTTGAATCTATAAATCAGTAGGTATGCCATAGATATACATATGAATATATACCTACATTCGTTCTCATTAGGTCCCATGGGGCTAGGCTGCTGAAGACCTTAGACACTATTCAGAAGAGGCAGGAGTGAGGGGAGGTGACAGAGAGACCTGGAGACGGGGTGTGGGGATAATAACGTTCAGATGCAATCGAATCAGATGAGCACAGCTGGGTTGTAACTTAGGTCCTCAGGACGTCCCTAGGACAATCTAAGAAGTCTTTTGGCTGACTTTTCTACCCCTAGGAGTACCTGAAGACCTTACTGCTCTTTGTGCTGATCACAGTTGAGGCCTCTGCCTGAGCATCAGGGAACAAGTTATGCCTTCCTCCCTCCAGAGCTCACACGGTGCTGCTCAGCCACCATTTCTGTATGGCCCTCCTTCAGCTAAGTCTTCATCCAAAAATCATCACCCCTACCCTCCGTGAGCAGCCTGCATCTCCACACGGGCCTGGATCTATTCTCCAAAAGTCACAGAGACCATCTATGGCTACCAGCTCCCCTGAAGAACAGCGGCAGACTACAGCAAAGAAGTTTACTCAAACTCTTCCTGTCCGTGGACTTCTGTCCCCATCTCCCTCAGCACCTGAAATCGTTTCCTATGGAGAGAGGTTTTCTCTCCACCACCCAGGCCACCCCAGGCTTCTAGAGATGGCACAGCTTGCTTAACAGTCTCAAAGCCCAAGTTCAGATAGCTGGTGTTCTCAAGATACGGTTGCTTATGGCCTACCCTGGCCTGGCCTAGTCTGACCCACACTGCCCTGCCTCCTCCTGTGAGAAGCAAAGATCATTCTCCTCCCAGTTTGACACAACAGTCCAATGATTCCAGGATCTACTGGTGCGCGACGGAAACATCTCATTCCCACCTTAAGCTATCCTGTCCTAAAACATCCCTCAGTTAGGTAGGTCATACAGGCAGTCGTTGTGAGCATTGATGGTGTGTTACCTTGGTAGTGGGTGGACAGAGGTCACCTCCCAGAGAAAGGGAAAGAGGAGCAGAAAACTCTCTCTCAGGTTAACGAGGTCTCCTGACAGTTTCCTTCAGAAAGAGCCGTGTGGAGCCACAAAGGTGTAGGGAAGCCTGGTGAGACCACACAAAGATTCGGAGTGCGGAGAGCATAAAGACTTCACCCTGTGTAAGATCACAGAGGGGCTTGGCTGGCTCTGGAAACGGTGAGACGGCAGCAGTGGTCTCAGCAATGCAGAAAATACGGAGAAGCAGCGAGACTGGTGTGTGTGACAGCAGCAAAGTCAGACTTCGTAACCCTCCAAGTTCTCACCCAGGCCTGAAATACTCCCTGCATGGGGCATCATGGGGCCCAGTCCCATATATCCCCACCACTGTCCAATCTCCCCTTTACCTGGAGAAGAAAGGCCAGGCTCCAAGGCCAGGACCTACACCCGGCTCCCCACCAGCCTCCCTTCTCGACCTTCCGCATGCCCTGCCTATTCTGAACGCAGCCCAAATCGTTCCCCAGGCTTCCCTGAGTTCTAGCCCTTTCTGGAGACACTTCCCCCAGATTCTCTCTCTGCCTGCCTTCCAGAACCATACATGAGGACAACAAGAGATATCTATAGGACCACGGATCACCCAAAGTCTCAGTATAGACCCCAAACTCTAATCGCCACTAATTCGGACTCCATCTTCCATCTTTGGAACAAATTCCATCTAGAAGGTTCCTCCAGATAGAAAAAGGAGGGTCTTGAGTCCCAGGAGCCCAAAGTTTGTAAATATGTGCATGTAAATGTTTGTGTATGCATACATGCCTGCCTGCTCATGTCCAGTCCACAGCGTGCAGGGGGAGGCCTGAGGACAACCCGCAGGGGTCGGTTATCTCCTTCCACCACGTGGGCCTGGTGGATCGAACTCAGGTTGTAAGCCTCAAGCAGCAAGAGCCTCCACCCTCTGAGCCATCTTGCTGACTTGAGAGCAGAGTTTTGAAGAATAGGGCGGAACAAAGCAATTCCCTCTGAGGATGACATGCTCAACCCTCCTAGTCATTCCCAGCAGGCTTGGTGGCTCCAACACTACCGCAGTAGCAAGTCCTGAATATATGATATGGCAATAAAAGCACTAAACTGCAGAATTGCATCCCATAAACTCTTTGGCAGCCCTGCCGGCAGGAAACGAGGCAGGAAACGGGGGCATTCGAATGTATATTCCCTGGTCTGTGTTGCAGGAACTCATGAACTCCACAGGTGCTATGGAGGAAAGAGGGTGTGGGGGGAGGGGCTGGGAAGGTGGCTGGTGACCAAGCTACAAGCGCTCCTCCCCTGAGCCTGCCCAGCCTGCAAGGAAACGCCACAGATCTACTGCCGCCCTTTGCAGACATCTGTTCACAGGAGGTCAGGACGATTCTTTGGAGACCTACGAGTGCCCTCAAAAAGAAGGACAAAAAGGGGCAGCTTTTCATTCTGGCCGCAGCGAGCGGTGAATGGATGTCACAAAGCCGAGAAGACGTCACTGGAAAGCCTGCTCTCCAGGGCCAGCAAGGCAGGCTCCCCAAGTGTCTCAAGTCTCCTTAGCCTGCCCTTTGTGATAGCGCTGACTGTGGCTTTTGTATTCATTCTGCCTAAAACAAATCATTTACCTCCTTCTTAGATACCACGGCAAAGAGTCCCAAAGACATAATTAAGTGTGCTTCCCTCTGGTTATGTACCCCACCACCACCAGCACCTTACAAGAGGCTAATACCCGCAAGTAATCTGCTTATCCCAGCCAATGCTGTCGTAAATAAGAGCCAACACAGACCTCTTAAACCCCAAAGTCAAATCCACCATACCTTCCAGAAAGCTGGTCACTTCAGGCAGCCCCTAAACCAACAAGCTAGGAGCAGGTTGCAAATCCCCGTTAAGGGCAGGAAGCACGAAGTGGCTCAGCCGGCACCTTTGATCTGCCTGGGAGAACAGGACGTAGGACAGGACAGAGCGGGCTGCTCTCATCCACCCTGACGCATGGCAGGGAGCCCAGGGAAGCGGGGGTCGACCTGACACCATTAGCTAAGGAGCCCTGACACCGACTGGTATCAGAGCTGGCATCTGCAGCCATGAAGCGCGGCAACCACTCCCCACAGAAAAGAAAGGGGAAGTTGGCAGTTTGAAGCTCCATCTGCCCCACTCTTGCTGGGTCAGAGTTCTTAGAACTGGAGCATTTATGGGTCACAGTGCTCTCCGGGCAGGTACATAGCAATCCATTGGTCAAATCACAGGCAGTTCAACTGGTCTTTTTTTTTCTTTTTTCCTTTTTTTCAACAACATAGAAGTTTCTGTCCTTGGGAGTACGAAACCAAGTATGCTAGTGTGGAGAACAAAGGGTGGTGGCCAGAGCTTGGCTGCGCAGGGCAGTGTCGGTGTCAGCACTGGCGTGAACCAGAAGCAACCAGTGTCTCTCAGAGTCACGGCCTCCTAAACACAGGGTGCATCCTGGCCCCCGGAACTCCCTTGAGAATCACAAGGGGCATCACTTTTATTTAGTTTGTTTTTCGTGCAGGTGCGTCTATAATGTGAGCACACATGAGAGGGCATTCTTGTGGAGGTCTGGGGACAAACCACACCTGGCTTCTTCGTGGGTTCCGGGGATCTGAACTCAGATTGCCAGTCTTACTCTATAAATGCTTTCTCCCAGGGAGTATCTCCCTGGCCCTAAGGACATGCGGCAGCTCTTTCATTTGCATCATGTTGGCTTTACTGAATGCAAATCTTTGAGCAAACCCCAGCTGGTATTTAGAGCCCTGTCTGCATTTCTTTTATGAATCCAGGACTCTAAACTGAATCCTACCTGCAAAAGGAAGGACGGGAGGTGAGAGACAACTCCTTGTGATAGACAACTTCAACCTTTGTCTGCCTACAATGACTTGAATACATGTTGGGGATTTCAATGCCGTTTTCCTATGTGACAAAATCTAAACGTTGAATTATTCTTAATTATTGCTCAAGTCAGCAAAAGCAATTCCTAGATGTTTCAAAATATCATCTCCCAAAGTGCCAGGTACCACAGGGTGGAATTAAGATGTGCACACACCTGCATACCCCCATTACCCCCCAGCTGTACCTAAACAATGATCATAGAAATTGTCAACTGTGGAGCAGCGACCCCTGGTGGTCCTGCTCGACAAGATTCAGGAGCCCTGAAGCAGCTTTGTGGGGGTCTCTGTCCTCATCATCATCCTTCAAAGGAGGTGGGAAAGAGACCACGACACATAATGCACCTGTGACCTCCTGCCAGAGCACTGTTGGCGCTGCTGAGAAACTTGGAGCTAAAGAAATGTCCAAGGAGGAGGAATATCTCAGGTAACCTACAGCACCCACATGCATGAAGCACTGCAAATAACCTCTTAACTGTAACACTGAGCAAGGGATTGATTTATGAGCTGAGGCTGTCTCAGGGGTGGAGGGTTTACCTAGAAGCCATAAGTTCAGTCCCCATACAAGGATACAAAGAAGGAGGGAGGGGGGAGGGGGAGGGAGGGAGGGAGGGGGAGGGATGGAGGGAAGGGGAAGGAGGGAGGGAGGAAAAGAGGAGGGAAAGAGGAAGGAAGGAAGGGAGAGAGGGACGGAGAAAGGGTGAGAGAGGGAGAAAAGGAGAAACAAAGGGAAGAAAATTAAAAAAAAAAAAAAGATTTAACACTGGTACTGTAGAACTCGACTGATGGCTTAGTGGCTAAGAGCACTTGCTACTCCTGCGGAGGACCCAGGTTCGATTCTCAGCATCAACATAGTAGTGTTCAACTACCTGTAACTCCAGTTCCAGGGGAATCTAGTGCTCTCCCCTCTGGAGCATCACAGGGAAATGGTGCACAGACATACATATAACATAACACTTCTATAGCTATATACTGTATCCTTTAAATTATTATATATGTGCTTTAGACATATACTATATTCTGATGACTGGAATATCTCAATTGTAACACAGAGATGACTAAGCAGCAGTTTGTACACCATGTGCTCCAGGTTCAGAACTGGTTTGTACCCTTCGTCACTAGATGTTCAACCTTGAGCAAGTTAACCATAATGCACCTCAGTGTCCCAAACCTGAAGACAGAAAAACAAAACAAAACAAAAAAAAAAACAAATCCTGTTTTTGAGGAGTGCTGTGTGGATTCGGGAAGTTACTATGCACAGAGTGCTTGCTCAGCAGGGGCAAAGCTACCACCAGTAAGCTCTCAGCCTGCGGATAGACAAACATCATAAAGGGACAGACAGAAAACCCACTGCAGTCGCCTCTACAAACAAGTTTCAGGGTTTAATAGGTGTTTCTCGTTTTTTGCTCTAATCAATTAACATTTTTTAAAGATTTATTTATTTATATGAGTACACTGTAACTGTCTTCAGACACACACCAGAAGGGGGCATCGAATCTTCTTACAGAGGGTTGTGAGCCACCATGTGGTTGCTGGGAATTGAACTCAGGACCTCCGGAAGAGCAGTCGGTGCTCTTAACCTCTGAACCATCTCTCCAGCCCCCGCCCCTGCACCCCCCCCCCAGTTAACTTTTGAAGTAAGTTTACATTAGCCTACAAAGAAATTTAGCAAAGCAGGGCTTGCTCTTCCCTCCCTATCAAGATAGACTTGTGACCTGTATCAGGAGGGGAGGCATGGGAGGTGACTGCAAGGCAGAGAGAGCCCCCCCTCACCCTGCCACCACTGTGCAGCGCTGTGACGGTGTGGCCAGAATTGTCCTCCTGATTTAAATCTCAGCCCCTCCCTTCTCCATTTCAAATGCTGTGCTGTCCTGGAAAAGCCCCTTCCACATACATTGAGGTCATGGGCACAGCCATCATGCCAGCCGCTACCACATCAGCTTTTATTTTTCACTCCCAACCACAAAGACTAGCAGTAATGACCTTCAAGAGGCACCACTGTCTCTGCTTATTCAACAGAGTGCTCCAGAAACCAATGATAACCACCATCAACAAGTAAACATGCCTTGAGTTTGACTAAACATGTCCCTGAGCAATTTCCAGATCACTTTAGGACACGAAGCTCCACAGGAACACTCAGGGAGATGCTGCCACCCAGCACCTATCAGATGCTTTCTGGAGATGGGAGCTGCACTCCCCTGCCTTGCTGGGTGCTCACCTCTGCTCTGCCATAAAGCCCTTACTCTCTATTCACAATATAAACTCCTGCACATTCTTCAATACCCAGCTCAAGCACCAGTTCCAAGGTATGGTGGACCTGCTTCAAGTACGGAACAGAATCACCTCCCCCGCCTTCTTCCTTCACAGCCCTACTATGCCTGGTATAGGCTGCTGCTCATGCTCTGCTCTCTCAGAACACTCAATCTGTGTGCATGGCTGTCTCCCCTAACATGGAAGGATCCGCAAGAGAATGTAGGTGTGTCCATCCCATGTCAATCAAAGTGCCTGGGAATAAAAGAGATCTGTGCAGGTGCTTGGCCCCTGAGCCCCAGCCTTACATGCACGACAAAGAGTATTTGGAAGAGCTTATTTGCAATGGGTGCCTTTCACTAGGAAAGAAGAAGGAGAAGGGGACAGGGAAAGGAGAAGAAAAGAGCTCAAAGCAACAATGAAAACAACAACAACAACAAAGCAGGAACATTTCAAATACCCATATTTAGGAAAAATATTATAAGCCTACAAAATTATTGGGCAAAGTCAGAACGTTAAGAAGACAAAATAGGGCTGGTGAGATGGCTCAGCAGGTAAGAGCACCCGACTGCTCTTCTGAAGGTCCTGAGTTCAAATCCCAGCAACCACATGGTGGCTCACAACCATCTGTAAGGAGATCTGACACCCTCTTCTGGAGTGTCTGAAGACAGCTACAGTGTACTTACATATAATAAATAAATAAATAAATAAATAAATAAATAAATAAATAAATAAATAATTCTTAAAAAAAAAAAAAAAAAAAAAAAAAAAAAAAAAAAAAAAAAAATTCTTAAAAAAAAAAAAAAAGAGAAGACAAAATAACTAGTGTCCACAGAGTTGGTGTAAGCTTGGGGATGCTTATGCAAAGTCAAGGCCCTGGTTTCTCCGTCTAGCAAGAGCATGCTCAGACCCTTCCCTTGAATTAGTGAATTCCAGAATTCTGGGGTTCAAAGTGGCAAAGAAACCATTCCATCCACTTGAATCAATAAACAAATTATTTACCTCTTATTTATATAGAACTCGATCAACTGTCATCCTATGGGCTAGGTGCCAGGATCAAAGAGCAGAGAGAGCTGTCCTTCCTTCTAGAAACGTAGCCAACTGAAAGACATTAACAAACAGAAACTTAAACATCTGGTCTGACAATGAATCTCCACCTTCGCACCCACCGTACCTGACCCTTTATGAAATCATTAACAAGCTATGTAGTTTTAGGACCCACGGGATAGCTCGGGAAATAAGGCTGACTGCTGCCAGGCATGATGATCTTAGTTCAATCCCCAGTGACCCGCCTGGTAGGAGAGAACCAATCCCTACAAGTTGTCTGCTGATTTTCATATGGCTGCTCTGGCCTGTGTGCACACCCCTCCAACACACACACAGACACACAGACACACACTAATAAATTGCAATAAAAAAAAATTCTTTTTGAGAGACACAGTCTCGCTTGGTAGCCGGGACTGGAACTCACGATGTAGATCTCACAAAGGCATGGGCCACTTCCTTTTCTCCTTCTTTCCTAGTGAAAGGCACCCACTGCAAATAAGCTCTTCCAAATACTCTTTGTCTGTCGTGTGAGGCTGGGGCTCAGGGGCCAAGCACTTGCACAGATCTCTTTTATTTCCCCAGCACTTTGATTGGCACAGGATGGACACATGTACATTCTCCTGTGGATTTGTCCATGTTAGGGGAGACAGCCAAGCACACAGACTGAATGCTTTGAGGGAGCAGAACATCTAGCCACTATGTCGATCTCACAAAGGCATGAATATGTGCCTGTTCAAAATAAATAGATGAGTGGGTGGGTGGATGGATGGATGAGTGGATGGGTGGATGTGTGGAAGGATGGATGGATAGATAGACAGACAGACAGACAGATAGACTGGTAAACAGATGATAGACAGATAGACAGACAGACAGATAGTCAGATAGACAGAAAGACAGGCAGGCAGGCAGGCAGGCAGACTGATGGATACAAGATGACCCAATCTGTTTGTTTTTAAGCTTTTAAATGGGCAGATTTTGATATACGAAGCAAGTGGATCTACACAGTGCCTAGCTGGGCTAAGCTACCTAGAAACACACAAACCATGCATGCATTGACACACTTCAAGACCCACCAGCTACTCCAGCGAATATACAGCTATAAGATCTGCCCTGCACATCTACAGATTCAATGCAATCCCCATCAAAATTCCAATCCAATTCTTCACAGAGTTAGAAAGGGCGATTTGCAAATTCATCTGGAATAATAAAAAACCTAGGAGAGCAAAAAACACTCTCAACAATAAAAGAACCTCTGGTGGAATCACCATGCCTGACCTTAAGCTGTACTACAGAGCTATTGTGATAAAAACTGCATGGTACTGGTACAGTGACAGACATGTAGATCAATGGAATAGAATTGAAGATCCAGAAATGAATCCACACACCTATGGTCACTTGATATTTGACAAGGGAGCTAAAACCATCCAGTGGAAAAAAGACAGCATTTTCAACAAATGGTGCTGGCACAACTGGCGGCTATCATGTAGAAGAATGAGAATTGATCCATTCTTATCTCCTTGTACAAAGCTCAAGTCTAAGTGGATCAAAGACCTCCACCTAAAACCAGAGACACTGAAATTGATAGAGGAGAAAGTGGGGAAAAGCCTCGAAGATATGGGCACAGGGAAAAAATTTCTAAACAGAACACCAATGGCTTGTGTTGTAAAATCAAGAATTGACAAATGGGACCTCATAAAATTGCAAAGCTTCTGTAAGGCAAAAGACACTGTCAACAAGACAAAAAGGCCACCAACAGATTGGGAAAGGATTTTTACCAATCCTAAATCTGATAGAGGACTAATATCCAATATATACAAAGAACTCAGGAAGCTGGACTCCAGAAATTCAAATAACCCCATTAAAAAATGGGGNACAGAGCTAAACAAAGAATTCTCAACTGAACAATACCGAATGGCTGAGAAACACCTGAAAAAATGTTCAACATCCTTAGTTATCAGGGAAATGCAAATCAAAACAACCCTGAGATTCCATCTCACTCCAGTCAGAATGGCTAAGATTAAAAATTCAGGTGACAGCAGATGCTGGNGAGGTTGTGGAGAAAGAGGAACACTCCTCCATTGCTGGTGGGATTATAAGCTTGTACAACCACTCTGGAAATCAGCCTGGCGGTTCCTCAGAAAATTGGACATAGTACTACCAGAGGACCCAGCAATACCTCTTCTGGGCATATACCCAGAAGATCTTCCAACTGGTAATAAGGACACATGCTCCACTATGTTCATAGCAGCCTTAGTTATAATAGCCAGAAGCTGGAAAGAACCCAGATGTCCCTCAATAGAGGAATGGATACAGAAAATGTGGTACATTTACACAATGGAGTACTACTCAGCTATTAAAAACAATGAATTTATGAAATTCTTGGGCAAATGGATGTATCTGGAGGATATCATCCTTAGTCAGGTAACCCAATCACAAAAGAAATCACTAGATATGCACTCACTGATAAGCAGATATTAGCCCAGAAACTTAGAATACCCAAGATACATTTTGCAAAACACAAGAAAACCAAGAAGGAAGACCATCGTGTGGATACTTCATTCCTCCTTAGAATAAGGAACAAAATACCCATGAAAGGATATAGATACAGAAACAAAATTTAGAGCTAAGATGAAAGGATGGACTATCCAGAGACTACCCCATCCGGGGATCCATCCCATCATCAGCCACCAAACCCAGATACTAAGGCACATGCCAGCAAGATTCTGCTGAAGGGACCTGATATAGCGGCCTCTTGTGAGGCTATGCCAGAGCCTGGCAAACACAGAAGTGGATGCTCACAGTCAGCTATTAGATGGAACACATGGCCCCCAATGGAGGAGCTAGAGAAAGTACCCAAGGAGNTGNAGGGG
>NC_034596.1:15183163-15207065 GCF_900095145.1 Mus pahari
CCCCTGAGCTNGTGTCTCTAGCTGCATATGTAGCAGAAGATGGCCTAATCAGCCATCATTGGGAAGAGAGGCCCCTTGGTCTTGCAAACTTTATATGATCCAGCACAGGGGAAGGCCAGGGCCAAGAAGTGGGAGTGGATGGGTAGGGGAGCAGGGGTGGGGGTGGGGTATAGGGAACTTTTGGGATAGCATTTGAAATGTAAATAAAGAAAATAATAGTAATAATAATAATTTAAAAGATCAATGATTAATTAATGGGAGTTCATGAAGCAGAATAGCTTCTGTAAGTCAAANGACACCACTGAGCAGACAAAGAGGCAGCCTAAAGAATGGGTAATAAAATAAAATATTTTTACCAAAAAAAAAAAAAAAAAGATCTGCCCTGCACATGTGGGATTAGAACTTTCCACAGATTTCTACAGCTCCTTTCTTCCTCTAAACCACAGCAACACAGGCTACTTCCAGTGGCTACCTGCACGTGTATGACTTCATCAAATTTACCTATGCCCTTCAAGGGAGGGAGCAGTTTGTATTCACTGTAGGGTTTGTGGGTTGTTTTTGTTGTTGTTGTTTTTAACCATTTTCACATATGTAAGACATGCTACCCTTTTTATTAGTATCTTATCTCTTTTCAAACTGTGCCACTGATGACTTGTACCCTTAACCTCATCCCCATAAATGTAGGTTTTTAGCAGTTTCCCGTGGCACAATGATTTTTAAGAACACCTATGTCATACTATAGCCTAAACAACTATATCTGTATTCCCGCCTCCCGGGAGTAAGAAATCATTTCTGTATTCTTGCAATGAGATACAAGTAGAATGCCTGTCTGGCATGCACAGAGTTTAAGTTCAAGCCCCAGCCCAGCAGAAGTCAAGTATAGTTACGTGCCCATGATCCCAGCACCCTAGAGGCAGGAGGATGAGGTCATCTTTGACTCTATGTAGCAAGTTCAAGGCCAGTCTGACAGATATGAGGTACTAGAAAAACAAAAAAACAAAAACAAACTTAAATGTTTCTGATTTTATGCATCTGTGTGAAGAACAAACAGAAGTCCAGGATGACAACATGCTGGTGTTGGCTGTAACAACAAAAGCAACAAAAACAAAAAGAAACAAACAGTCAAACAAGGACTCCACATAAACTCCACCCACACACTCCTACCCTAACTGGAGAACTTTCCCCACCCGCCTGGCTCTCTGCAATGACTCTCTTCTGGAAGCAAGACCCATACTTGAGGTTTGGTTCTACAAAAGAAAGTTCTGCAGCCTCTTCTCACTTGGTCTCTTTCCTCCATCAAATACAAAATAAAAGTTCAGACCTCCCAGTGAAATGTCCATCCCTGGCATAGGTTATAGGAAAATAGAGTCCCCAGGGAAGCTTTGGGACATCTGCGCCTGGGTTCCAGTCCCATCCTTCTCACCCACTGTTACCTGGTGACCCGTGGCAGATCCCATGCCTCTCTGCCCTCCAGCCTCCTTGGCAGTACATGAAGATAATGATGCTTTATGGGGGCTCTGTGGGGATTAAGTAAAATGACGCACTTAGCAGTGGTTGCCGTCAGTATTTGTCCTTTTCTTAAAGGTTAATTTCTTTTATGTGTATGAGTAGTTTGCCTGCATGTATGTCTGTGTACCATGTGTGTGTATCTGGTACTCATTCTGGCCAGGAGAGAGGATTGAATCCCCTGATACTGGAGCTACAGATGGCTGTGAGCCATCTCGTGGGTGATGGAAATCAAACTTGCATGTTCTGCAAGAGAAGCCATTGCTCTGAACCACTGAGCCATCTCTCCAGTCCCTGGCCATTATTTAAAATGAAGACTATAAATCCCTCTGTCAGTCATAAACATACTTCCTCATCTGTCTTGTGTTGTTTGCCTATGTTGAACCCCCCCCCCCTTTCTGTCTTTTGAACCTAGAACTTAAAAACTGGGTCATTGGGAGGCGAAGAAACCTTTGAACTGTTGGGACTCACTCTGGGTCCGTTTCAGCCAGTCTCTCTCAAGGTCTTTTTCTTCCACTAGTGTCGTTGCTCACTCACTCTCCCTCAGGCAAACATTTAGGGGTATCTGATATACAATGGGGATGAGTGGCCACTCCCCAGAGCCTTCATTTTCTCAACAAAATGAGGTCTAAAATATGCCCAGAAGAACATTAAGCTGAAGAGTTTTAAAAGACAGTGAGATCCTATCAAACCTTTGATGAGCCGTGTCATGTCCTAGACGCCCTACAAAGGTAATCCACACAGAAACAATCTTTGATGAAATGCGTAAGCCACACCCCTGCCCCACCAACTCTCCAGCATCAGTAACATGACACCCTCGGTACCCACTAATGCAGGTAAGGTTGGACACAGCTCACTGCTTGGAAGATGCACATCTCCCTCCTCCTACAGAGCCAGACAGGCTCTGGCATGTATCCCTAGCTATGAAACAATGAGTCTGATTACGAACTTACACTGAAGAGCTTGGGCTGCCTAGGTGACTCTGCACTGCCAGCTGCCACAATTAGAAGCATTCCAGGCAGTTCTAGGTCAGGATGACCCTGCTGCTACAGTTTCGTTGTTGTGTTGTTTTGAGGGTTTTTTTTCCCCCACTGATACAGTTTGCTGTGGATCTTCCAACAACAGCTTAAGAAGAGATAAGAATTCGGTGGCTTTTGCTCAAAGCAACAATGTTATGAACTCTGCCCTTGAGACACAGGTCCCAGTCAAGGAAACCATGAACACTTTTATGTCTCTGGCTACAACTGACCATGAGTATAATTTTCAAAGACCTCCCAGTCCCTGCTGAGTGCACCACAATTTCTCAATAACAGAATTTCTTGCAAGAGATCCTACCCATCACCCAACATAGAGCACACATAAATAACATGAGTGTCTCTGAGGAGGTTCTCTAGTAAGGGGGCAGGAAAAACAAAAACAAACAACATCAACAACAACCACAAAACAACTAATGACCCTGAATATCAGATCGCTGCCAAAACTTTGCAAGGGAAAAAAATTAACATTTTCCACATTATTCTTGCTAGCGTTAACTCATTACCACGGTTGGCTTCTACACGTCTAAGGTGAGCTATTCAAACAGTGAGATCCGTGAAACAGTAGCAGAGAAGAGCATTAACTCAGGTGGGAAGCTGCAGCTCTCACATGTATATATACCATGTGTATGCAATGCCCTCAGAAGAGGGCATCACATTCCCTGGAACTGGAGTATCAGAGGGTGATGAGCCCCACCTTGTGCCAGGAACTGAGCCCAGGAGCAGCCAGTGCCCTCAATCACTTAGCCATCTCACCTGCTCTTTCTGACTACTCTTTCAGGACAAACATGTGCACACAGGCAAGTGACTCTCTCCTCATTTGATCTTCTTAATGACCTTATAAGATGGGTATTTAACCCTACTTTTTGATGCTTTTGTTTGTTCGTTTTGACTGCTTATTTTATTGTTGCTGCTCGCCTGTTGAAATAAGAGCCCACTCTGTAGAAGGGACTAGGCTGAAACTCACCACATAACCCAGGCTGGCTTCTAACTTACCATCCTCCTATTTTACCCTCCTAAGAGCTGGGGTTACAGGCCTATGCCACCCCATGCATTTCTATTAACCCAATTCTAAGTAAGAAAACTTTATTATAGACTTATTGGTGATGTTGGGGATTGAACCCAGAGTTTTGGATATACTAGGCAAGCACTCTGCCACTGAGCTACATCCCTGGCTAGGAAAATGAACCTTGGCATACATATATCAGTTCACACAAGTATTCGCAATCCAGATTTCTCCCAGAACATTCAAACTCCGTACATCTAAATTTTCTCTATATATTTTTTGAACAGCAAAGGGTTGAAAACCACTATCCAATCCAAGCCCCTCAGTCTTATAATAGGAAACAGTATTATGTCAGAGACCGAGAATAGAGCATTGAATTCCAGGAATTCAGTGCTTTCGGCTAGGGTGTATGTATTTTGTAAGCTGCCATCTGCGATACATTAGGAAAGTGTTCTCCCATAAGGAACTTCTGTGTGTGTGAATTTGGAGTTGATGCGAAGAAGTTACAAGCCTGCATCCTATCAGAACAGTGCCCAGCGGGATTTCTGTAACATGGTTTTCAGACTCAGAACAAAAACCTTAATTCAGGACCCTTGCCCAACAAATGCAGCAAGGTTCAGACTTTTCCAACACAACCTCTGTGCACCACTTCCCTGCGCTATATACCTGGTTAAAGAACTGATTTCACAACCCAAGACAACTGATCTTGAGTGTGTATGTTGGCTCCACAGTTACTTGCACAAAGGAGATTCGCCTTCGTAAAAGCTAAGGGAAAGGGAAATCACAGGCTAGAAGGGCTGTTTGCCCCTACAGCAGTTTGGGATGCTGTACTACAGAACAATAGAGGTAGTAGGCTTTAGCATTTGGGACTGGGGACACAGCCTCCTGGACCAGCCTGCCTATTTCCCTGGAGCATCAATCTCACCAATTACCCCTATTCTGTTTCTGTCATCCCACAAACCAGGAACTCCAGTCAGGCCAAGAGACATGCTGTTCACCAATGCCCTAGCTCTACCTCTCACTCAAGTTTCACAAGATTCTTTCAACTCTGTGAAGCCCCAGGAGGGGCGGGGCCCCCAAGAGTGATGACCTCATCTCATCACAAGAAGCAGGAGTCTGTGTAGGTACAACTGGCAGAAGTCTTGGCCAAAGGCTCATGGAACTCAAGAGAGGTCGTCATTTCTAAAAGGAAATACACATGAAGCAAAGACACACCCTACACACTTGTTAAAATGGGCAGCACTAAATCCTTAGTGTGCTGTCAGACTGAGTGTAGGGAAACACTCCCTTATGGGTAGGCAGGTCAGGTTGCATGGACTAAGAACCCAGCCCTGGTGGCTTGACCTCCGATGTCTGTCCTGCAATGACTTCAATGACCAAAGCTCCTTCAGCCATTTGCAGACAAAAGACTGCTTCCTACTGCAGACCAGAAGAGGAGTAGGGCAAAGGGTAAAAGCAAGGAAGACGCCATACCAGAAAAACAACTGCTTTTCCAGAAGCCCTACGCAATAGGTTCTGCTGACAAAGCACCGACACCTTCAATTCCCAAGGACGTTCAGCTGGGCACTTTCTATGCTAATACAGACAGGGCTCAAGATGGAGGAGTGCTGTCTGACACAGGTGGCCTTGGAGTCCAGCGTCGGTTCAGCCCTTGACCGAGGAGATGAGTGATGTGTTTTGGAAAGCAGGACATGGGAAGCCACGATAAGACCAAACGGACCAAGGCCAAACCCGTCCCAGACTTGGAGGTCGCGCTGACCCTTCTGGAAGAAGAGGATGTTCAGACAGGCCTCTCGCAGCACTGTGGGGTGAGGACAATTTGTGAGCCTGCAGAGGTGGCTCTTTCCAGCTCATGAGCGTGACACAAAGACTGTCCGCACAGGACACGCCCACCCGGGTGTCACACATCGCCTCACTCCATCACCACAAATCCCAAGAGGCAAAGAGTGTGAGGGCTCACACAAGGTCACCCAAGGAGGAGGCACGAGATGAACCCGTTACGCTCCCAATCCATGGTCTCCTCACCTTCTCTCTTGTTCAGTTTCATCTTGAGAGACCAGACACGGCCCTGTCTCCATTCTGTTTACACCAGGGCGGTGGCAGACTGAGCTTTCGCTCCAGGCATTCCTGGCAAGCCGGATGACTGGCTGCTCTCACTGTGGCTTCGCCCTCCAGAACCTCAGAGCCCTCTGCCTGCCCTAGCACCTCATCTCTGTGGTCTCTGTGTTCTCTAGGTGAGACTGCTAGGTCTGTTAGGTCTAGTCTAACTGAAAGCAGCCGCAGCCTATCCAAAACACCCCTTAAAAAGCATGCACATTAGGACTGATGTGAACACATAAGAGGTCGATTTAAAAGTCTAATTTTAGGGCGGAGGAGAAACTCAGTGGGCAGAGCTCTTGTCGTGCAAGCATGAGGACCTGAGTTCAATCCCCTCCCCAGCACTGGGGAGGTGGAGACACATGGCTCCCTGGAGCAGGCTAGACAAGCAACCTAGCAGGAGTGAGGGAGAACCTGTCCCCCTCCCCAAACACATCTAATTATACTAATACCATGTTGACATGGGCTGGACATTCCAACTTGGGAACTGACAATGCTTATCTGCCCTCCTGGCTTCTCCAGCTCCCCTAGATGCTGATATAGACATGATGTATGCAAAGCAGATGGTGTGGTTTAGAGAGTGCAGTAATCATCGGTTCCCTCCGGACAAAGACAGACAAAGACCTGTCATCAAAAAGATGAGACTGGAGTTGACAAAGTTGTCAAGTGGGTAGACACATTTGCCACCAAGCCTGACAGCCCAAATTTAATTCTTGGGACCTACCTAGTGGAAAGAAGAGGAGTGACCTTTGACTTACACAGATGAATGCACACACCCACACACAAACACAAAGTAAATAAATCAGTTTTTATTGAAAATAGATTCTCCCAGAAGTACATCCCAACCACAGCTTCCCCCCTCCATTTCTTCTAGCTCCCCCTCATCTCCCTTTCCTCCAGATCCACTGCCTCTCCGTTTCCTCTTCAGAACAGAACAGGCCTCCAAGAGACAAGAGACAAACAAGATACAATAAGACAAGGAGAAAGCCCTTATATCAGAGCTGGACAAGACAACCCAGAAGGAAGAAAAGGGTCCCAAGAGCAGGCAAGAGTCAGAGACACTCCCACGGTTAGAAGCCCTGCAAAAACACCAAGCCAACAGTCATAACACACAGAGGACCTGGTGCAGACCCATGTAGGCCCTGTGCTTGCTGTTTTAGTCCCTGTGAGCCGATATGAACCCTGCTTAGCTGATTTAGTGAGCCATGTTCTCCTGGTGTCCTCCATCCCCTGAGTCCTAGAGTCTTTACACACACACACACACACACACACACACACACACAAAGTAAATAAATAATCTTCTTACAGAAAACATAAAACTCCTGAGGGCATTTTGTATGCAAAAAGTCACACACTTTTGTATTTTATGAATAGTCTTTCCTATTTTGTCCCTTTCTGTATTTGAGCTAGAATGGATTGCTCAAGTCCTATTCAAAGTGACCCCAATTATCAGCAGTTTGGTGTAAAGTGCTTTGGCAGAAAAGGGCTGGAGCTGAACTCAGCCCAGCCCTCTCTAACTGTCCCCTGGCTCTGCTGCTCAGCTAAGCTGTATCTTGTTAGATATCCTGGCCCTGGCTTTGGAATTCTAGTATCTAGACAAGAGGAAAAACCCCAGAGAGCAGCCAAATGTACCTTTAAAGAAAAATAACTATGGCTGTACACCAAAGAATAAACCGTATATACTGTTTCCTAGTTTGTTTTAGATATCCTCACTTAGTAGCCCAGGCTGTCCCCTAAAACACTTTGTAGCCCAGGCCGGCCTCAAATCCACAATGATCCACCTGCCTTAGCCTCCTGAAAGCTAGAATACATGCAGGAGCCACCACTCCTGGTAGGTAGCTGCTGCTGCTGCTGCTGCTGCTATTGATAT
This sequence comes from Mus pahari, assembly GCF_900095145.1. NCBI lineage: Eukaryota > Metazoa > Chordata > Mammalia > Rodentia > Muridae > Mus > Mus pahari. The sequence continues at coordinate 15,190,677 of NC_034596.1, forward strand.
TGATATTGATATTGCTGCTGTTGATGATGATATAGTTAATGATGCTTGTGTTGTTTTGGGGTGGGATGAGAAGATTGAGACAGGACCTTTGTTGAGTTGGTACTTACTCTGATAACCCAAGCTGGTTTCAGATTCACAGCAATCCTCCAGCCTTGGCCTCCCAGGTAATAAAGTTACAGATGTAAGACACCACACCCACCAGCCTAGTATATTTCAAATGTGTCCCCTGTCCACTTTCAATAATTATAAAGTTATAAATTCCCTCCTGAATGGGTCTTCATGTTCCTACGAACCTTGACATCAGAAACCTTTGCTAGAGAGGCCACTTTCTTTTGTAGGTTCTCCGCCATAAAAGAGGGTAACTGCCAGTCGTTTGATGTGCATGTATCAGTTTGTTAGTCATTGGCTCCTTAGTTCATTTGTTCATGAAGAATGGGCAATAAAACACCTACTGAAAATGAATGATCAAAAAGGAAAACAAACTTCTCCTTGGAAAATTCTCCAGTCCCATGAAGTCCCAGTTCCCTCCAGCTGTTCCTAAGTGCATCCAGCTGTTCCAAGTCCTAGCTCTCCAGTGTCACAGAAATAAGAACTACAAGCAAGCGTGGGCTGGAGGAAAACTAGTATATGAAACAGGGTGGGAGACTAGGGAGATGGTTCAGGCAGTGAAAGCTCCTGCCGTGCAAGGATGAGGACCTGAGTTTGAATCCCCAGCACCCATGGAAAAGCTGGGTATGTTTGTACTTGTGTCTATAGCCCCAGTACTGACAGGTACAAGATGAAGATCCCTGGGACTTGATGGCCAGTCTATATGGAATATTGAGCCTCAGGTTCAGTAAAAGATTATATGTCAGGACACTCAGGCAGAAAATGATAGAGCAAGACACTCAACATTGTCCTCTGACTTCCACATTCGAACACACACACACACACACACACACACACAATGGTCAGTATAAGAATCTCTATGTAAATTTAAGTGTCACACACTTTACAGCTGTCGTGAATACCCAGGTGGACACAGTGGCTACTTCATCACATGATTCCTGGTAAAGAAACTGGCAGGGGAAAAAAAAAAAAAAACAAAAAAAACAGTAGAACCAAAACCTTGATGGGTTGCAATCCCTTCAGTGTCTGCTCTACCACCAGTCACATGGAAACAAGGCACACAGCCGAAATGTCAAGGAACAACCACTTAAAATAGCATATTGTCCAAGTGTCCAAGTTCTAACAGCAAGCTATGACAGATAATTTATAAGAGTCTGCAGGAAGCCATGACCTTTTGGGTATTTCTAAAACCAGAAGCAAATAGAGAGGGAAAAAAAGATCACGAAGTCTTAGAGAAAGTACTCACACACTGAGCCAAGTCATAATATGCCAGAAAAATGTCTTTAATGCGGACTTAACAGTGGGCTAGCAAGCAAGTGTGTTACAATTCATCAGAAGTCATAGTAAAGGGCCCCTCACTATTTTATACATACTAGTTTGACATGAGATATCTGTGACAATAGCCATGATACCCCCAAGAGGACAGTGACTCTCAGGAGTTGCAGAAGGACCCAGAAGTCATTTAATATTCACAGGCACTCACACATCTGTCCTCTCTGCTAACTCCCCTGAGAGCATATCATGGAGGAGATTACTCTAGAGGTCAGGAACTCTATCATTTTTCTCTCAGCTTGATCAACAGAACCTGTCTATCTCAAACTGTGTACCAGCAAAGTGGCTTCCCCCATCAATCAAGTGCATTTCCAACCCCCACTGACTACAGAGGTACGAAGAGCCAGAGTCATTTAGAGAGGCTCTTCAGGCCAGATGGAGAGGGCAGCATGCAGGTCAAGGTCAGAGATCTAAAGCAATACCTGCCCCCAAAGTCCCCAAGTTTGTCCCAGGAGTCAAGCGACTAAGAGGATGAGTGAACCACGGTGTGAAGAGTGGCCTGGCCCAGCAGGCTTTTAAGAGGGCGGGCCTTCCTCTCTGCTGCCCTCACTCTTAACATGGCTTGACTCAATCTTGAGTCAAGAAGGCATCAATGACGGGCTGAACTATAAAATTCTCCTGTTAAAGTCTTATCCCCAGAATGCAAGCCTCTCAGAAGCGCAGTCTGTAGACAAAATCAGATATGAGCTCATAGTATGGACCTCCTGCTCCAGTATGACTGGTAATCGTATTTAAAAGGGGAACTTAATTTTTAAATTATGTAAAATATAAACTTTAATTATATAAGATATATATATATATATATGATGTACATATATATACATGCACATATGTGTGTGTGTGTGTGTGTGTGTGTGTACAAGTGCGTTTAGAGTCCACAAAAGCCAGAAGAGGGTGTTGGATCCCCTGGAGCTAGAGTTAGATAGAAGTGGTCATGTGTTACCAATATCCTGGGAATTGAACCCAGGCCCTCTGGAAGGGCATAAATTACTCTTAACAGCTGAGCCATCTCTCCAGCACCTATAAAGGAACTTTTAGACACATGAGAGAACCATGTGAAGACGAGAGTTGATGCTCCCATGGCCAAGTAAGCCTAGAAGCCAGGAGAAAGGCTTAGAGCTTACATGTCCCTAAAACCTACAGAGAGACCTGTCCTGGATAACAACCTCACTGAGGCTTCCCATCTCTGGAACTCAGAAAGCATAGGTGAACATCGTCCGCCCCCTGCCCCCAGGCTGTAACAACTAGATATGTGTTGATACCACCAACATGGGGCCTTCCCTATCTCCAACCTTTGCACTCAGTCTGAATCTGAGAGAGGTGGGAAGAGGCAATGGGATACAGCATCCTTGAACACATCGCCGGGTTAAATTCCCCAGCTATAGGCTTACAACCAACAACTACACAGGCTCTGAGACCACAGGACAATGCCAAGCGCCCATGCCAAGGACCAGGCAGATCAGCCTTCCACCTAGATACCTTGTCTCCTCAGCCTCCTACCACCCAGTTCTGAGCACCAGAAAAGGTTTCATGTCCTACAGGCAAAAGCCTATCTCTGACCCTTACCATCCTATAAGTGAGATGAAAATGCTCTGTTTCTCCCTGGCTCCCCAGATCTCTATCGAGGAATTACAGTCATCTCCCCAGGCTACTGGAGAGCTCCAGAGAATAGGTTAAAGAACCTTAGGTGTCAGGACACTTCTGCATGCTCTAATAACAGATACCCAGAAACCTGTTCAAAGTCAGCTCGTCTCAGTCATACTGAGTGAGCGCCACCTGCCACCCCATGGTCTTTGTCAAAATGTAGGCATCAGTGGGGCGGCCCAGGGGTAAAAAGATTAGTACAAATACCTGTCGGGGCACACCCAAACCAAACCCCACAATCTGGGAGAGGGATGGAAACACTGTGCTTGAGGCAGCCACGATATGCTCTCAATATTTGAAAGAGACAGACAAACACATTGGTGGGACACGTTGGACAGTGAGGGTTGATCACTGAAGTGGGGAGGAGAGGACTGGGTGCTCATGGAATCCGTGGGAAGGGACTGCACAAAGAGTGAAAGGAATCCTGATGGTTGAGTGAGCCCCAGCATGGCAATGCTTCACCTTGCATAGCTCCCAGCTTCCCACAGAAGTATGTGTCCTTCTGACTCCTACACCTCACAGCTGCAGCTTGGTCTGAGTGGCTAACTTCAGTCACCTCCAAAGAAAGCCAGCTAGGAGGTGGCAGTGACAAGAGACAGCCCGCACAGCAGGTTGTAGCAAGGGAACAAGATGGCTCCAGACGTTGGCGACTGAATGACCTCAAAGAGCCTTTGTTGGGAGATCAAGGGCAGGGCAAGCCTGGCCTTGTAATAGGAACCACCACAAAGTGACCCCACTCTATACTAACACACCTTCACTCGCATAATTCTGGGCCTACTGCCTGCACTTTCTATAAACACGGGCAGAAAAGGACACTAGAAACATGGCAGGGTCAGGTCACGCATGGTGCACATTAAGGAACTTGGACTTGATCTAGCAGGTAGAACAGAATGGGCCCTCTGCAGCGTTCCTATTGTTTCTGGGCAGGAAGACTTCCTTCCTCAAAGCAAAACAGCTAGGTTCCTGCCCTCTCCACACCTCACCAAGGAGGAGGAGGGTCTTGTCTCCTCAGGAGAAGGCAGCCTCTTCTTCCAGAGAGAAAAACAGCTCCAGTCAGAACTCTTCCCAGGCCTGGGAGCTGAGCCTTCGCCCCTCCCCCTTCCAGTGGTGAAACCTCTGCTTAGATAAACCCCCAGCTGCACTCCTCAAAGCCCTGGGTAGGAGCATTAGCAAGTCCATTTGGCTCTCCCACACAGTCTCAGCAGGAAAGAATGGGAGACTCTCTGCTCCATTTACAAAGGCTGGAGTTTGGATAAGGATGGGAAGATGACTTCCTGGTTCCCAAGCTACCCCACTCACCCCTCCTCTTCTGCCAACTTCTCCCACTCCCCAAAGAAACCGTACCCGAGTTTGAAGACCCTGCATGACAAGATGAGAAAGCACTCTGGGGGTGCAATGGCCTCAATATGATCCAGGGTTGCACGCTGGTAGGAGCCCATTATAACAACCTAGCAAAGGACCCATGCCATGGGGTCAGAGAGAGAGAGAATAGACTGCCACTCCCAGCAACTCCAACACACCACACACACACACACACACACACACACACACACACACACACACTGGCAAGAAAATCCCTAACACTTGACAGTTACTTACCTATGATGTCCTAGGGACCCCCAGCAGAAAGCTAGAAGTCTGACTCCACTCCAGAGAGCTGGCACAAGCCACTGACAGTTTTGGTTCCCATTACTAGGCTGTCTACACATTTCCAACTTAAGGCCAGATTCAGGTTTGCAAAGCCCCTTTGAAAATAAAACACTAGGTCCCAGTGAGGCTTTTCCTAGCTGCATTCCAAAGCATGCAATGTCGGTCTTAGTGGGCAGCTCCATGTGGGCCTCTCCTTCACAAAGCCCAAGGAAAGGGAAAGAGCTCCTCTCCCTGCTCCTCTGAATGTGTCACAAACTCCTAGTGGGCTGGCTAAGCATATTAGCAAAGCACCCTGCCTCTGCTCCCAGAGAACTATGCTGTCGCCTTCTGTTCTCAGAAGAGGGCTAGTGAGTGATCACGCTGGCCACAGAACATTTGCCTAGTCCTTTCAGACAGAATGCCTCCTGGGAGACACAGGAGGTGACAGGAATTCAGTCACCTTGAAGCTACCAAGTCAGTGGGCCCTTCCCTCCCTCCATACTCAAGCCCCCATGGAGAGCCACAGGTCATACTGAGATTCCAGCTGAGGGAGGGCCAGATGGTGCTGCCATCACCTCCGTGGGAGGGTTCAGAGGAAACGGGACAGGAGTCAGAGTCAGGTTATACCATTTAGGACAGGAAATACATTTAAAAACCTGATTTCTTCTTGAAGCATCTCAGGTATGGAACAAGTAATGTCTTCAGACAACCCAATCATTCATTCTCTTCTGTTCATAAGTTTTTCTTCTCACTCTACGGGCTCTTCTTGAGTACAGTTTGTCAGATTTGATCTGTTCCCTCCAGTTGTCACTACTGGTACTCTATACTATTAAAAACAACAACAACAACCAAAAAAACCTGAGTGGGTAGGTGGATGGATGGATGGATGAATAGATATTGAATAGCTGATTGGATGAATGGGCACGTGGGCACGTAGATGGATGGATAAGTGGCTGAGTGGGTGAATGAGTAGATATGTGGGTGAGTGGATGGACGGTTGGTTGGTGGGTCAGCGGGTGAATGGAGGGATGGATAGATGAATGACAGATGGATGGATGAGCAGGTGGGAGGGTAGATGAATGGGTTCAACAAATGGTCCTCAAGTGTCTATCGTGTGTCGAGCAGTGTGAGCCCCGAGGGATGTAGCGATAGATGGCACTGAACCCAACTTCAAAGGCACTCAGAGAGTAACGAGGGGAAACACCACTGATAAACCAGTGCATGGAAAGTCATACAACATGGAGGAAGAAGCAAAGGACTCAGCACAGAGAAAAATTACACAGGCTGAGCCACGAAGACTGGCAAGTGCCATTTAGTCCTCGGAGTTGTGTGGTTTCTTGAGCCTTCAGGGTCATTCCTTTGGTTGTAGTCTCCAGTTCTTCCCCACTAACGAGCCTTCTGCAGTCAAGACCCATCTTCTTTATCTTCTCTTCCCCAAACAGTAACCAAGAAGCATAAAAATCCAGCACACCAACAATAGCAGCAGTAATACGGCATGACACAGTGATAACGTGGTGGACGAAGAGTGCAGGCGTGATGTAGGATCCAGATCATGGTCTCTCAACCGGTGAAGTCCAGGTTCAACAATGCCGACTCTGACTTGGAGAAACTATTTTCTCTGACCTGAGTCCCTTGTGCACATGGAGGCATGGGGAGGTGCCAATAAACCAGCACTGTTTAAAGGATTCAATGATACCACACCATGAGACCTTGTCCCAAAAAATACGTACATTTTAAAAGTTGGATATGATGGCACAACTAAGGCAGATACAAGCAACAAGCAGATCTCTGTGAGCTGGAGGCCAGCATGGATTACATATGGAGTTTCAGGCCAGCCAAAGTGACATAGTGAAACCCTGTCTATACATGTATGCATGCATGCATACATACATAAGAATTCTGTGATAATTGCATACAAATGACTACAGTGACTACCCCACACACACAAACACTTGGTTTCTGTGTCAATCTAAGCCTATATCCTGCTTTCTGGGTATCTTAGTACTTCTGTCGTAGTTGGGATTTTACTGCTATGAACAGACACCATGACCGAGGCAAGTCTTATAAAGGACAACATCTATTTGGGGCTGGCTTACAGGTTCAGAGGTTCAGCCCATTGTCATCAAGGCAGGAACATGGCAGGAATGGTGCAGGAGAAGTTCTACATCTTCATCTGAAGGTTGCTAGTGGAAGACTGGCTTCCAGGCAGCTAGGATGAGGGTCTTAAAGCCCATACCCACAGTGACACACCTACTCCAACATGGTCACACCTTCTAATAGTGCCACTCTTTGGGCTGAGTAGATACAAACTATCATAATGGATTTGGGAACATCATTTACTTCCCGCTGCCTTTGGCATATAGATCACTTCCATCTCATTTGACCCAGTCTCCCAATCAAAAGGACTCCCTGCTCTCACCCCACCCATCTTGCCATCCTCCTCTAGGCTGTGAGTCCCTTTACGGATAAACTCAGGCTGTGTTCATCTCTATAACCCTAAAGCCCAGATCAGCACTTGCCAGAGTACCATTCAGAAATGGCTGGCTGAGAGGCTATGGGTGTAGCTCAGTAGGTAGAATGCTTGACCAGCACGCATAAAGCCCTGGGCTGGACCCCTAGCACTGCGCACAGCTCAGCGTGATGGTGTGCACTGCTAACCCCAACACCAAAAATGTGGCGGCAGGAAGGTCAGAAGTTTAAGATCTTTCTGAGCTATATAACAAATCTAAGGTCAGTCTGGGACGCATGAATTCTGGGAGGGAGGGAGGGCTGCATGCATCACTGGCTAAATAAAACATCAGAGTAATTTCTCGCCTCCCCCATCCGCCCCCGTAAGGGAGGCTACGAATACCAAGCCAGGATGTCCTCAGTCAACATCTAAGTTTTTGATACACAAAAGACCAAACCTGGGAATGGTACAGCATGAACACTCAGCATGAAATAGATGTGAATTATTTCAAGGAAGCCACTGTTCTTACATTTGTTAGGCGGGAGTGAAAACTAACAATGATTGGGAAATGGAATGTTCTTGTTCACTGAAACATTTGGGAGTCAGAAGAAACGTCAACCCCAAGGTGACCAGGGAGGGCTTCCTGGAGGACACGGCCTTGAAGGACCTAAGACTTGAAGGCAGCTCAGGGAAAATGAGCTCCAGCTGATGAGTGCTTCCCCAGACCCCAGCCTCCAACTCCAATGGCAAACTCTGAAGGCAGACAGGGGTCTTCTTCACATCCTGGGACCAAAACACACCCCTCTAACATGATGTGGGGGTTCTAAGAGGGCCCCAGGACCACAGGGGGAAGAAAAAAAAAAACAGAGGAAATGCCAGGCAGGCAGCCGCCAGGATCTACCAGGGCATTGTCTGAAAGCCTGTCTGGGCTGCTTGCCCACTGGAACTACAAACAGGAAAATACTGGCCCCACAAAAACCTTTAACATTTTTTCATTTGGCTCAAAGACAGAGACAGTGTGGTCATCTGCCTCTCCAGGCTAGGGGTGTGTTGTCAGCATCTGACATTCTTTCTGCTCCCGTGGGCGCCTTCTCCCTTACTGCCCTGTAGTCGTTTACAAATCCCACCCCTCGGCCACCCAGGATTTTACTGTGTAGCCCTGGCTGACCTGGAACTTCGTCTATAGTCCATGCCGACCTTGAACTCAGAGATTCACCTGCCTCTGCCTCCTGACTGCTGGGATTAAAGGTGTGCCCCACTCCCTTCTTGCTGGTTTTGTGTGTTTGTGTGTGTTTGAGTGTTCCGTGTACATGGGTATGTCTCAGCTCTCCTGGACCTAGACTTACAGACAGCTAGACTTAGAGGTCCATATAGATGCTGGTGGGAATTGAACCTAGGGCCTTTAGAAGAACACCCAGTGCTCTTAACCACTGAGCTAACTCTACAGCCTTGTCTACAAATCTTAAAATGATAGTTCAGTAAAACACAAAATTAGGTCAGGCACACGCCTTTAGTCCCGGCACTTGGGAGGCAGAGACAAGTGGATTTCCAAGTTCGAGGCCAGCCTGGTCTACAGAGTGAGTCCCAGGACAGCCAGAGCTACACAGAGAAACCCTGTCTCAGAACCCCCTCCCTCCAAAAAGAAAATTAGGTTGCACAAAACATCCTAAGAATTCATTAGATCCCAGAAGGGTCACAGCGCACTTTCCCTGGGCCAGGCATAACTTCCAATTGACACATGAGACCTGAAGTCTTTCCTTTTGTCACTCAAGGTAAGGAAGGCTCCTGAGGCTGAATATCTGACTCCTGTAACAGCTGAGGTCCCAGACACTCCTATCTGAAGGAGAAAGGCTCCCCTAGGCTCATAGGAAGCAGTACTATTAGGAGGTATGGCTTTGTTGGAGGAAGTATGTCACTGGAAGGTGGGCTTTGGGGTCTCACATACTCAAGACAGGCAGAGTGTCATTCTCTTTATGCTGACTGCCAATCCTGATGTAGAGCCCTCAGCTCTTCCAGCACCGTGGGTGCCTATAAGCCGCCATGCTTCCAGCCATGACCATAGCGGACTGAACCTCTGAAACTGTAAGCCATCCCCAACTAAACATTGTTTCTTTATCAGAGTTGCCATGATCAAGGTGTCCCTTCACAGCGATAAAACTAAGACACTGGGTTACCCACTTACAGCTCACTGCACATGCTGCCATTTCAAGTAGTCCTCAACAATCCTGGGTAGCAAAGGCACAAGATTTGTTTCTGTTTGGGGGAGGTTTTTTTTAGTAAACATGTAAGCTCTCTTGCTTTGACTGTTGTAAAAAAGATCTTGGTGGAATTCATGTCTGTTTTGTTCATTACTATAGACTGGAAGCAGGTAACACAGTAACTCTAAATACATATACACTGAATGAATTATTTTCTTGAATTATTACTATTAGTTCTTTTATGTATAGAGTTGGTTTCTTGGAGTGGGATGTTAGCTACTTCATCTCCGTAAGACTTGTAACTTGGGGATATAAAGATGGCTCAGTGGTTAAGAGCATTGCTGCTGTTGCAGAGGGTTGGCATTCGGTTCCCATCACCCACATCAGGTGGCTCACAACTTCATGTGAAATTCTAGTGGACCTCAGCCGCCTCGAACTGTAGTTCCTGGAGATCTGAAGCCTCATTCTGAATTCTACCAGGTGCCCGTGCTCACATGCACACACCCACACAGAGACATACGTAATAATTAAATAACACTAAGATAATCTCTAAAGAATTATAAATTCCTTCTTTGAGCTTTACTAAATTAAATGCAGTTCCTAGAAAGGAGCATGCCCAGGGAGGAAGGAAGGGGACCAAAGGCCCTGCAGTGCCACAAGATAATTGTCATTGGTCACACGGGTTGGTCAGGACCTTTGGCAGAAAAAAAAAAAAGTGGGGTGATCACATATGAAAGTTGTTGCTTTTTCACGGGGTTCCAGAGAAGTTTGGTGCGTCTCTATCCCTCAATAACTTTCTAAACGAGAAGTAAATACTAAATTCGCTTTGATAGAGGCGCCATGGCGAGCACAGTGGGTGCGTGGAACACCGCTAACTGCTCACTCTCTCCTTTTCAAGTTCTTTGGCTTTATGTATTTTATTACTTTATTTGTAAGAGTGTTTTGCTTTCCTGTGTGTCTGTGCACCGTGTGCATGCCTGGTGCCTTCAGAGGTCATAAGAGAGTGTCAGATCCCCTGGGACCAGAGTCATCACAGGCCGTTGCGAGCCACTGTGTTGGTACCGAGACTTCTGCAAGGGTGACAAGGACTCTTAATCGCTGAGCCAACTCAGGAGACCCAGCTCTTCATTTTAAAATGGTAAATTTTATGTTGTAAATTTTTTAAACTATATAAATTATACTATATATACTATATATGGTATAAATTATAACATATAATATAAATATAATGCTCATAGATTATAAACTTCAATTTAAGCAGCTTGAGATAACAGCAATTCCTTTGCCCAGAAGCAGTGTTCAAGGTCACGGCTGTACACTGGACCTTGAGAGATGCCAGCAGCTTGCAGGGACTTTCCCAATACTGCTTTTGAACAGAGAGTTAGTACTCTGCCCCAACATGTTAGAAACCACCTGGTAACAGGCAACCCGTCTTAGAAATACAAAGAGCAAAGCAAAGGAAGGGAGAAGGGTACCCCTGGTGGGTGGGGACAGGCAGGTGCTGGACCACACAACCGCTAAGAATGGGTACCAGGTATCTGGTTAGGGCCAAACATGCACCCACTGTGTCACTGGGAGCTCTCCATTCTCAAGGTGCTGAGGTCCCAAGGAGGTAGGAGGTGAACAAGTCCATAGATGAGGTCTATAGGAAGCCAGTGTGTTCACCTATGCAAGCCCTTCAACTGACCCTAGCAGTCACCTTCGGGTCTGTGAGCTACTTCTTTGTCATGGAGACATCCCAGTTTTCCAAGATGGCATAGCTGCTGCCTCCCCTACTCCATAGGGCTGTGCTTGGCTGAAGGTAGCCTTCTCTGAATTCACTCCAGTGTTCGCTGAGTGAGCTTGCTAAGTATCTCCCAATACCTGGGATGCTCTCCCTTCCCCATGCTCACTCCTTTATTGGTTACCAGGAACCCAAGGCCAACGTACGTTTTCCCGGTTGTCTTTATTGACTCCCTAGGTTTGGGGGAGGGGGGCGCTTTAGTGTTCTGTGTCTCAGCTCTCCTGTTATAAAGTGGGGAGATTGCACAATGTCAGAAATGCCATGACCTCTAGAAAAATGTCTTCTGGGAAATGGACAATGTGACCTCCTAATGCTGTTCCAGCAACTCCTGGGTGCCCACGGCCAACCATTCACTAAAGGTTCTCAACCTTCCTAATGCTGTGACCCTTTACTACAGTTCCTCATGTTGTTGTGACTCCCAACCATAAAGTTATTTTTGTTGCTACTTCATAACTGCAGTTTTGTTATGATCATAACGTAATATCCGATATGCAGACTGTGGGTCATGACTCGAAGGTTGAAAAGCACAGCTTTGTTCTCAGCTTGGCAAATGTGAGCCCAGCCCCCTAAACCTGTGCACTTGCCAAAAGCTTGAGCCTACAGGAGGCACTGGTCCATGGTGAGCAAACTAACCACCAAAAAGAATCACTACGTTGCAAGGCTGAGCACAGTAAATGTATTAAATCATAACATGGGGCATACTAGCAAACGACCAGCTACAGAACTAACACACGCTGGTGAGTCAGTTTATGAAGACTGTGTAGAAGGAGAAAGGAACCACGCCCTACTTCTGCCTCACCCACATGGACTACAGAAAAGGCCTTCGTCATGAGTGAAAAGGATGGAGCTGGGAAGATGGCTCCGTGGGGAAGGGTGTTTCAGCAAGCCTTACAGGCTGAACTTGGTTCCCAGAACCCACATGGTAGGCTGAAAGAACACACTTCTACAAGCTGTCCTCTGACCTCCACATGCACACTGTGGCACGTGAGCCCCACTCCCAAATAAGTAAATAAATAAATAAGTGAAGAAGGAGTTGTAAATCAGGATATATTACCATCTCTGTGAAATCAGGGACTACCAACCACACCTTGATCCAGAGGGAGGGATGGAGGACTGCACTAGTGATTTCTGTAGTTCTCGGGATTACACCTAGGGCCTCCCTGCATGATGGGCAAGCGCTCTGCCACTAATGCTGCATCTCAGACCTTTTTTTTTTTTTTAACTTTTAAATTCTGAGACAGGAACTCACTTAGATGCTCAACATAAACTTGAACTCACTATATAGCCCTGGCAGGTCGTGAACTTGTGATCCTCCTGCCTTGGCCTCCTAAGTAGCTGCGATTATCAACCTGTGACGGTAGGCCTGGATTGGTGAGGAAGTCTTAAATATAAAAAAAACGGAATGATGGGGCTGAAGAGATGGCACTGACTGCTGTTCCAGAGGTCCTGAGTTCAATTCCCAGCAACCACATGGTGGCTCACAACCATCTGTAATGGGATCTGATGCCTCTTCTGGTGTGTCTAAAGACTGCTACAGTGTACTTATATAAGTAAAGTATGTTAAGTCTTAAAAAAAAAATCAGATGGCATATTCAAACCACTGGCCAATCCTAGTACCTCAAAGGTAGGCAAGCTGACATAAAGAACTCTGGAATGTAAGCCCACAGTGTCACTCAGACATTTACTATCCCAGCAGTGAGCCTAAAGCTGATCTAGCTTCTGTATCTAATTCGTATTGCCTAATATACATGGGCAACGACACTTAATGAGAAAGAACCCAGCAATTCCAAGAGAGCAGCGACCCGGTGCTTTCAACAAAGAAAGGTCAAGGAAAAGTTGCTCTGAATCAAAAGAAGCTTATGAATCTTACTAATAAGGCCAGTGTCTGGTGGTGGGGAGCTGGCTCAGTCAGTAGGAAGCCGCTAAGAATGCACAGGACCTGCCCAGCTCACCAGCACCTATATAAAAGCCAGGCACATGGGTTGCGCCTGTAATCTCTGCTTGGCAAAGGTCAGCCCTGTCCCTGATCCCTGTGGGCAGTACTAGGAAGCCAGCCAGGAAGATACCTGAGGCTTGATGAAAATCAGCAAATTCCACACGCAGCGAAAACCCCTGTCTCAAAAATCAAGACGGGGAATGGTTGAGGAAGACACCGCCATGTGCCTCTAACCACCACATGCTTGTGCACACATGGCCACACATACCTGCACGTGTGCACACTCATAGCAACACACAAACCAAAAGACAAAAATTTGTGTGGTGACACATTTATTTAATCCCAGCATCTAACAGGCAGAGAGACTGGAAAATCACTGTGAATTTGAGGCTAGCCTGGTCTACATAGTGAGTTCCAGGCCAGTTAGAGCTAAGAAGTAGGAGCCTATCTTAAAATCAAAATAGGAATAGTGCCTGGGCTGAGTTGGGTCCTGATTGAAGCAATCAGGCTAACTGCCCAGATGTACTCAGGAAATGTCTGAGGGGAGAGGTGGCAGCTCCGGTCCACACAGGCTGCTGTGGCAGAGCACCTCAGACAATGCAACTACTACTCACAGGTTGGAAGCCGGAAGTCCAAGACCAAAGTACAGCCCCATCTGTGTCAGATGACGGCTCTGTCTCCGATTTAAAAACAGCAGCATCTTACTGTGTCCACACACAGCTCCAAGTTAGGGCCTCTTTTATAAGACTGACAATCATATTCATGATCTAATTAGTCCCCAAAGGCCCCACCTGTCAATGCCACCATACTGGGTACTAGCTTCCAATGTACAGAATTTTAAATTTATCTTATTACATGTGCTTTATTTATTTAGTGTGTCATGGGGAGTGCACAGGTGTTGCAGGACCTATGTGGAGGTCAGAGGACTTTCCAGAGTCTGTTCTCTCCGCCCACCATTTGGGTGCTGTGAAATGAACTCAGGTCATCAGGCTCAACAGCAAGTATCTTTACCCTCTGAGTCATCTTGGGATGAGTCGTCTTGGGATCTTGGGGGCAGGCAGCATCGTTTGTTTCATATAAGGTTGCACGTGGCCCAGACTGGCCTCCAAGGCTCTATGTAGCTAAGGATGGCCTTGAACTTCTAATCCTCCTGCCTGTACCTACCCAGTGCTGAGAATACAGGCATCCACCACTATACTAGTTTCCATCACTTCTGAGGGTTGAACCCAGGGCCTCAAAACAATAAGGCAGGTGAAGATCAGCACCTGAGTCTGTCCTCTGACCTCCATACATGCACAAAGGCCTGCACATGCCTACACCCACACCCACACCCAAATGTGCACTGGGCAGTGAGGAGGAGGGAGAGGGACAGACAGAAAGGGTGATGGTAGAGTCTAGTCTGGCAAGAAATATGAATGTCACAGATCTAGTTAGAAAAAAAAATTATCTTTGCCAAATCTCTCTCTGAAGCCAACTCTCTATCGTTTATGTTGGCTTTAAAAGAATGTTTTGTTTTTGTTTTCTTTCCTTCTAAATTTGAGTTTCGACTAGCTGTCCTGGAAAATGACTGTTTGTTCTTGAAAGGTTGTGTGTGTTCTTGCTCAGGCAGCTGCCATACAGCAGAGAGAAGCAAGTGAAGAGGAGGGAAGGGTGGGGAACAGTCCTTGAGCAGGAGGGTGAGGACCAGAGGAAGGTCAGATGCAGGAGGCTGGGACCATGTCCCCCCAAATCCACAGGGCTTCCTCCAGCTGAGACAAGAAGAGGAGGCTCTGGGGAACAGGCAATGCCAGACTCCTGTGCTCCAGATGGAGGGGTGCAGAGGAATGGATGAAAGACAGACCCAAGCCTGAAGCTGTAGGGAGTTGGGGGGCTCTACTCAAGGAAATGTAAACTCCAACTACCAATAATCCTTGGAGAGGACTGTCTACCGATGGAAAACAGCCAAGGAGGTCAAGCTGGGGACAGGAACTAGAAATACAGGAAGAACCCAAAAAGGGGCTCTTCTCTGCCTTCCATATTCTCTCCCACAGAGATATGAGCTCTTAATGTGTAAAGAGCTCTGAAAACAATCCCATCTAGTAAGGGGTGAGGAGGTTCTATTTGTCATTCTGGTTTGTGTTTTGTTGTTGTTTTGATTTTTCGAGATAGAGTTGGTCTGTGTGTAGCCCTGAATGTCCTGGAACTCATTCTGTAGACCAGGCTGGCCTCAAACTCTAGAGAGATCCGCCCGCCTCTGCCTCCCGAGTGCTGGGATTAAAGTTGTACTCCACCCTCACTCCCCCACTCTCCCGCCCCCTACCCCCTAGAGAATAAATGCAGTGTGCCACCACCACCCAGCATAGTAAGGGGTTTATGCTTGGCAGCCCACTGTTCCTTCCTGAGGCCATTCCAATACATGACCATAAAATATTATAGCACAATCTCAGGGAAATTCCTGGAAGAATTAGGGAAGTCCCCAGCATCCCCAGCTACAATAACTCAAGGAAAAAAGAAAACTGTCCTCTCTGTACCTGCAAAGCCAACGTGGGAACAAGAATGACAACCAAGGAACACGTTTCATGGCCTCAATGCACCAGCACAGAGGATGACCCAGACCTCAAAGAGGCATGGGGACAAAGAGCGAGGTGGGACCCTCAAGCCTGGAGACTCCAATGTTAGAATAATACCCATGGCACCGAATTGGACTGTTAAATGCATTGTGCGTATTCTCTGTTGGTTCCTTGATACCAAATATAAGGTATCTTATCAGACCAGAGAGCAGTCACCAGAAAGTCAATTTCAGGGCATAGTTAATATTTTTATTATTATTGTTACTGTGGTTCATGACTAGAAAACACCAACGCTTGATATCTACTTTGATGTTAGTCTCAACTCAATTTGCTGAGATCCAGAACTACCTGGGAAGTGATTATCCTGATGAATTGAAATGAGAAGACCATTCCACTGTGGGTGACATCATTCCCTAAGCGCATTTGTTTTCTGCTGTTGTGGTAAATTACCATGACCAAGGCAACTTAAGAATTTAGTTTCACTTGCAGTTTCAGAGGAAGAGCCCATAATGGCAGGGGAGGCACAGCATCGGGTGGCCAGAGCTAAGAGATCACATGTCCAACCACAAACATGAAGCAGAGTGCCGACTGGAAGTGGGTAAGAGCGCAAACTCTCAAAGTCCTTCCCTGAAGGGAGAATTCTGGTTTCTGTAAAACCCAGTCATGTTCTATGAATATGTTGGTTTTAGTCCCAGGTGTGGGATACGGGGCTGTTGCGGATTGTCCACAGCTGCTATGATTTGTCTCGTGCTCTGGCAGGG